>NW_027507789.1:185961037-186141037 GCF_037356315.1 Lithobates pipiens | reverse complement strand
ATTTCTCCGACTTGCTTCTGGAAAAAGCCTCCAGAATATAGGTCAGGGAGAATGAAACAGCCAGTATGAATATTTATCATCCTTCAGCCAGTCTGTGGAAGTGTCAGGGCTGAGCTCAGCCCTTCCTTCTCTGAGCTGGCCACTCAGCTGTCGGCTAATTGGCAGCTTCTGCCTCTCCACATTTACTCAGCTGTTGATATCCTGCTCGTCAGTCCTGCCTACTTAAGCCGCCCTGTCCAGAGGAGCTCTGCCTTTGCCTTGGTCAACATCCCAGAGACACTCTCCTGTATTCCTGTTAAAAGACTTGCTTGGCTGACATCACCTTCTAGCTCCAGATCCTACTTTCTGTTGTACTACGCTCATCTCCAGCTCCCTGATGTTGGGCTTGTCTGACTATCCGTTCCGGTACCTGAACTCTGGCTATGTTTTGACCAAGTTTATTCTATTTATCTTTATTATTAAACAACTGTGATTTAACTGTACTTCTGTCTCAGTCTGATTTCATGGTTTCTGGCAGGGAGGAGACATCCAGAGGGTGGCTGGGAAGGTAATAAAAGGTTTGGGAGGGAGGGTTCCAAAACAGTTCTCCTGCTGCCCCAGGGTGATAGCTAGTGAGACAAGAAATTGCAGTCTGGGCTTCAGCAGGTGCTGTGTGGAGGGCCCAGAGAAGATTGTTAAAAGGACTATTTGCTTGAGGGCATCATCCTTGAGTCCTGGTCTACAGAAGGATCTTTTGTCTCCCTCATTGAGAAGCTACCTGTGGATGCTGGCTGGCAGACAGCTCCTGTGACGTTGTGAGTAAAAACTTTGCTGTGGGCTTTTAGGTGTGTGAGTGCTAGGAACTAAGTGCCAAAGGATGCTATATGGACTGGGACTGTTCTAGATTTCTAGATATACTGGCGGTGCTTATTAACCTCCAAGAAAGGCCGAGTAGACAAGATTGGTGAGAAGATCTCCTGTTATTTCTGCTATAGTTTGGAGTATGAACCCTTGCACCCCTCTATTTCCACGTTTGTTCAGCAATAAATTCTAAAAAGACATCCCCTAGAGGTCTGTTGTCTGTGTGTGTTGAGCTGTACTTCTAACTGGCAGCCATTGTACTAACATGGCAAACCTTGGCATATTCCCAGTGGCCCCTTTGGGGGTGAGCTGTGCACCAATAAATTATATCATTTTTAAATTTTCAGATTTGGTATTACAGCTACAAACCTGTTCATATTTGTTTCCAACACCTTACGTTAAAGGCTTATCTAGGTACAAATACACATACTTCAGCAGAAGGAAATTCACATTGCAAAGCTGGCTCTCATCCCTCCCCCTTTCTCTTCTGCCTAGAGATCTATTAGGCTGAGCTTGCCCTGAGCAACCTCAGAGACCTTTGGAGCATCTACAGGTCTCTTTGGTAACCAAGTGCTTAATGACTCCCTTGCTTATTCCTGCTCCAATTCAAACCGCATTTTAGTCCTCCTCCCACCTTCCTACCTTTTAAAACATCAAAGTCTGTCTTCTGTCTTTTTAAAAGATACAAAATTGACTGCATTGTTGGATGTATCATATTTAACCACTTCAGCACTGCGCCTATTTAACTGACAATTGTGTAGTCATGCAACGCTGTACCCAAACAAAATTGATGCCCTTTTTTTCCCACAAATAGAGCTTTCTTTTGGTGGTATTTGATCATCTCTGGTTTTTATTTTTTGCACTATAAACAAAAAAAAAAAGTGTGACAATTTTGAAAAAAACACAACAATATTTTGTACTTTTTGCTATAATATCCCCTATTTTATTTTTATTTTTTTTTAAAAGCAAATTTTTTTTCTTAGTCTAGGCCGATATCTATTCTTCTACATATTTTCGGTAATAAAAATGGCAATAAGCTTATATTGGTTTGCACAAAAGTTATAGCGTATACAAAATACGGCAGGGATATGCAATTAGCAGGCCCTCCAGCTGTTGCAGAACTACAAGTCCCATGAGGCATAGCAAGACTGACAGCCACAAGCATGACACCCAGAGGCAGTGGCATGATGGGACTTGTAGTTTTGCACCAACTGGCGGTCCGCTAATTGCATATCCCTGAAATAGGGGATAGATTTATGGCTTTTTTTTTTTTTTTTTTTTTACTAGTAATGGCGGCGATCTGAGATTTTTTATCGTGACTGCGACATTATAGCGGGCACATTGGACACAACACATTTTTGGGATGATTGGCAATTATACAATGATCAGTGCTATAAAAATGCATTGATTACTGTATAAATGTCACTGGCGGGGAAGGGGTTAACACTAGGGGGAAATCAAGGGTTTAACTGTGTTCTAACTGGTGGCAGAGGGGACTGACTAGAGGAAATGACAGATTGTGGTTCTTAGCTATTAGGAACTCACGATCTGTCTCTGCTCGCAGAACAGGACACACACACACACATCCCTGTTCTGCCTTTCGTGCCCGTGATCGCTCATGGTCTGCACTCATCGCGACCGCCGGGCACGAGCATCAGCATCTCCGCATTGCAGCGGGCGCATCCGCTATCCCGCATAAAAGGAGCTGACGTATAGCTACGACGGCTCACAGGAACATGCCAACCTGCCGCAGTATAATGATGGTGGCTGGTCGGGAAGCGGTTAAAGAAAGAGAAAAAAAAAAAAAAAAAGGAAGGAAGGAAGGAAGGAAGGGAGGCATGCTTAAAAAAAGAAAATCCCATGACTATGATTTTAGCAAACGTGCATCTATACCCACACAAACTGAAATTATAAGATATTGAAGATGACCAGCCCTTAGATAAAATGGCAGCTTTTTTTTTTTTTTTTAAAGCTTGTATCACTTGTTTTCACCTGGTAATCTAGTACCTAGTTGAGTGGCATGTTGCACTCCAAACTGCAGGGAGCGATGGGATTTATAGAAAGAATGAATGCGTTTTGCTTCTAGTTCATCTCACAGGAAGTGGCAAGGACACTGCATTGCTGGTAGGATCAATAATTTATGTTCTGTAACTGCTGCACATTTTCTTATCCTGAAATAAGAACACTAATGCAGTCACCACACATCTAAAACACAGTGGCAGTTCTGGTGTTGAAATGCTAAAAAGGACATAACAGTTATATAAAACAGAACTTTCAACAGGTGTGTGTGCGCGCACATGTTTTCACCTAAGGCCCCGTGCACACAGATTTTTTTTTTTCGCCATAAAATACAGTACTGTGCAAAAGTTTTAGGCTGTAAATTAAAAATTATTTCAGAAAAAGACGTGTTAATAGTTTATTTGGATCAATAAAAAAAAAAATGGAAAGTAAATGAACAGAAGAGAAATCCAAGTCAAATCGATATTTGGTGTGACCGCCCTTTGCCTTCAAATCAGCATCAATTCTTCTAGGTACGCTTGGCCACTTGCACACAGTTTATGAAGGAACTCGGAAGGTAGGTTGCTTCAAACATCTTGGAGAACTAACGATCTAATCTTCTATGGATGTAGGCAGGACCGGTGCAAGGATTTTTGACTCC
Organism: Lithobates pipiens; assembly: GCF_037356315.1. Classification (NCBI taxonomy): domain Eukaryota; kingdom Metazoa; phylum Chordata; class Amphibia; order Anura; family Ranidae; genus Lithobates; species Lithobates pipiens. The sequence goes on along the minus strand of NW_027507789.1, from coordinate 186,137,538 downwards.
CTATGTGAAACCTCATTTTGTCTCCCCGCTGACTCCACCCCCTTTTCCCTGCCCATGTGACAGTAGGTGGTACTTTACGGGAAGCTGCTCTGCTGCCTCTATCGCTGGCTCCAGTGCTGCACTGCGCAGCTAACTACACTACCGGTCGACGACTGATTTAGTTACATGCTGCAGGCTGAAGAGCATACAGACGCTGAGGGAAACCAGTGGCCGGGTGCCCCTAGGCAGCAGTGCGCCCTAGGCGGTTGCCTAATTTGCCTGGTGGTAGCACCGGCCCAGGATGTAGGCTATTGCAGATTCTTCTGTCTCTTCATGTAATTTCAGACTCCTTGATGCTGAGATCAGGGTTCTGTGAGAGCTAAACTAACACTTCTAGGACTCCTTGTGCTTCTTTTGGGCTTGTTTAGGCTCCATGCACACTGGGCCATAGCCGAAAGAGGGCTACAGATGGCTACAGCATGGTCGGGTTTTTCTGGGAGGCCATCCATGGACGTCCTCCCAGAATCTTGCGCTCCCGCAAACACCCGTGGCCGGCGGGTCCGGAAGACCCGGCACATCACGGTAAGCGGCCGCTTACCACGTGATCGCTTTGTCAAATGACAGACAAATCACATGTAAACAAACCGGCATAGTGTCATGATGCCGGTTCCTCCCTCCCCTCTCTGTACCGATCGGTATAGAGAGGGGGAGAGATTGCAGCAGCTCTGTGCGCTGGATGTGTAGTGCCCACAGCACTGCTCTGTGACAATACATTTTAACAGAAACAAAGAATTTGTTTTTCTACCGAATTTTCATTTTTCTTTTTGATTTATAGCGCAAAAAAATAAAAAACCCAGCAGTGATTAAATGCCACCAAAAGAAAGCTCTATTTGTGTGAAAAAAATGACAAACAGTTCATATGGGTACAGTGTTGCATGACTGAGTAATTGTCATTCAAAGTGTGAGAGCAGCAAAAGCTGAAAATTGGTCTGGTTAGAAAGGGGGTTTCAGTGCCCAGTGGGCAAGTGGTTAAGGTCAAAAATATTTTTAGATTTAGAAACAATTTAAGTCCGTGTGCATGGAGCCTTACACTGAAGATAGTCCTTAATGACATTGGCTGTATGTTTGTGGTTATTGTCCTGCTGCAGATTACATTGGGTCACCAGTGATCCTAACCAAATCTCCAACAATCGGGGGCGCACATCGGCTTGCCATCCTGGCGACGTCATATGATGTCCGGTCAGGATATTGAAAACACTTTACCGCTGTCATTTTGTCACCAACAACCATGCCACATTCAAAGTCACGTAAATCCAGTTTCTTCCCTATTCTGATGCTCGGTTTGAACTTCAGAAAGTTGTCTACACTGTGTCTAGATGCCTAAATGCATCGAGTTGCTGCCATGTGATTGGCCGATTAGCAATTTGTGTTACCAAGCAACTGAACAGGTGTACCTAATAAAAGTGCCCGCTGTGTGCATCGGTTAGCTTAAACATTCCACAAATGAAAAACATACATTTTCTATGTAAACTTTAAAAGGCTAAATTAATATGTTATCCCAAACTTGTGTAAACAGAGAGATTGCATTCACATAACTGTACTCCGGAGTAACAAATCTGCTTGAGAAGTTCTAACCTCCACCCAGCCGGTATCCTTCACTTCACTGCATGTATTAATTGTGTACTAAAATAACATACACACCACACACACACCACACACCACACACACACGTGACATGAATCAAATTACAGATCACACAATACTGTTGCAGAAAGCCAGTTACAAGTATTTTTGGGGGATTTACCCAATAACAGGCAGAGAACTACCCTACTTCATTAAATAGGGAATGTATACACTCTTAATATTTTTAACCACTTGCTTACTGGGCACTTAAACCCCCCTCCTGCCCAGACCAATTTTCAGCTTTCAGCGCTGATGCACTTTGAATGACCATTCGCTCGGTCATACAACACTGTATCCAAATTACATTTTTATCATTTTTTTCCCACAAATGGAGCTTTCTTTTGGTGGTATTTAATTCCAGCTGGGAGTTTTATTTTTTGCTAAACAAAAAAAAAAAAGATGCAAAATAAAATGTTTAATAGTTTGTTATAAAATTTTGCAAACAGGTAATTTTTCTCCTTCATTGAAATGCGCGGATGATGCGGAGCTGGTGGGCACCGATAGGCACAGATAGGCACAAATAAGGCTGTACTGATGGGCACAGATAAGGTGGCACTGATGGGCACGGATGGGTGGCACGGATGGGTGCTGGTACATGACACTGATGGGCACGGACATGTGGCACTGAGGTGCAGCACTGTTGTTGAGGCAGATTGTGGGCACTAATTGGTGTCACTTTTTGCCATATTTTAGGTGGCACTGGCAGGGGGCAGGTGGGCACCTATTGCGCTGGCCCCAGCTCGCTGTGATCGGGACTCATGTCCCTCTCACAGCCGCCGGTGATCGGCTTTTATTTTTCTCCTCGGGCTGTCAGCACGAGGAGGAAAATAGCCGATTACCGGCTCTGTTGTGATCACTTGATCAGCTGTCATTGGCTGACAGCTGATCACGTGGTAAAGGGATCGGGATCGACCCCTTGCTCCGATCTGTGATCAGGCGAGTCTCAGACTCGCTAATCACAGAGCGCGCCCCCCATAGGGGGCGCGCAGGCCGCTCGTGCACGGGACAACGTCAATAGACGTAGTCCCGGCAAAGCAGGTCCGCGCTGTAGCCGTCATTCGGCTATAGCGTGGATCTCAAGTGGTTAAACAAAAATGTATTACATGAACTGTATGTAAAAATACATCAACTTGATAAAAATAAGACCCCCTTAACACATGAAGACTGTTTATCCATTTACATTTGTCTTTCCATAAAGCTGCATTGATTTCCGTTTTTCATCCATCAGCGGATGGATGTAACGTGGATATGCTGTCCGCATGTGTGAAAGGGGCCTTATTTTTATCAAGTTGATGTTTATGTCAATATTTTTTGGGAACAGATAAAAAAATAAAAATAAAAAAAAAGTCCCTTCCACATGGGGTGGGCTTCATTGGCGTCTGCCTGCTCAGTAGGGAATCTGTCTGCTGAACAGGCGGATGGCTGGGCCGTGTCTGCTCCACTTATGCCGAGTGGACACAGCCAGCTCTCCTCTATGGGCGGATGGGATTCTGGCAGGTGTAAACGGATCATAGAGGTGACTGAAGGGTTCAATCAAGTCCGCCTGTCAGTTTTGGACCCGATCGGACCCTAGTGTGCAAGGGACAGTGGCGTATCATCCATGTATGCAGGGTGTTCACTGCACACAGGCCCCCCGGGGGGGGGGGGGCACTGTGACCCACCCTGCACACGTGGATGGTCCTCTGGTTTACAGCCAAGGATGATTGGTGCAGCGGGAGAGACAGCTGTAAGCACCGATCTCCCTGCATGGCTTGACAGACACTTCTCCTCCTCTCCGTGCTGTGGCTATCGGTGCCTACAGCTGTCCCTTCCACAGCACCAATCATCCCTGGGTGTTTTCTGTGTTCTCCACCTCCGCTCTCCTCCTTCTCCAACCCCTGTTCTCCTCTGACCTGCTGTATACTCCTTCTCTGCCCCCCCTTGTCCCTCCGCAGCCGGTTTCCGTCCTCTCCCGCCGGTTGAGGGGGATGTGTCAGGATGGAGAGCAGAGGAAGGGACCGGTAAATATGTAATTTACTGGCTCCTTCCTTTTCTAAATTGGACAGAGAACGTTCGCTACCAAGGGCACCTGTGTCCTGTAATAATGTGAGAACAGCTTCCCCTTATATACTAAGCTAAAAGAACATCTGCACTGAAAAGGGGGAACATTTGTAATGTTATAGGGAACATTTAGAAGTGTTAGTTGTACTTAAGCAGTATCCTGAAAACTGTACTCTTGAATTCCTCCTTAAAAACAGCAGAGAACATCCCAGTATCCTGGTATGTAAGGGTTACAAACGTCAGTATTTTTACTGGCAGCTAGTAAAAAAAATAAAAAATAAAAAAATGGGTACCTTTCTCCTGCCAGTCAATGCCAATAAGAGGAAAAGGTTGCCAGTAAAAAAAATATGGCTGCGACACTCGGCTCAAAACTGCACATGCGCAGATCTGGTCCAGAGGCAGCCGATACTATTCGAGTGCCTGCTACAGTGTGTTCCGTCGGTGTCAGCGCGGGGCAGGACTGGTGGAGGTGGTGCCTGAGAGCATTGTGTGATGTCATGGTGCAAGGGAGCAGTGGCAGCTGGTACTCAATTTTTTTTTGGGGGGGGGGGGGGTGCAAACAAATTAAAAAAATTCTGAAAAAAAAAAAAACAACATCAATTGCAGCCTCACTGTACTATCAAACGTAGCCAGTGTGCCCAAACGCAGCCACTGTGCCCAATCAAATGCTGCCAGTGTGCCCCCCTCCTGCACTTACCCTCTCTCGGTGGGACAGCTCCTCAAGGTCTTCTCACGTCCTCTCTTCCCGTCCTCTGCTATGATTGGATGCCCGATTGGCTGAAACGGCAGGCGCAGTGATTGGATGCCTATCAGGTGACGTGTAACAGATCCGAGCACCTGATTGGTGGAGAGGAGGTTTAGTGTTAGGAAAGCGAATATTCAGTCGCTTTCCTAACACAGCTGAGTGACCTGCGGGCGCCGGAAGTCCACAAAGTGACAGCTATAAAAAGCAAGTCTAATCCCATTCCCCTCACATTAGTGAGATTGATCACCTCTTTGACCAACAGGGGAGCTGGAATCCAACACTACTTTTTACAGGAAAACCAAGATTTGCTGAGCTACTGATCACAATTACACTAAAAGGCTACCTTTATCTCTATATTATCATTTATTCATCATATCTTCTGGTTACTTTATGCATAATAGTAATCATTAGATGGCGGAGGTATAAACACCTGGTACTAAGACACTGCAAAAGTTGCAAAATGTTATCACTGTCCAAAGTTCAGAAAACACTGATATACTATATAGGGTATCTATTGTTCAAGCTGAAAATAGCTACATTCATAGTGACAGGAAAAATACAGATCTCTTATGTGTGTGCAAGTTACCTTTATATTGTTGGGGCAATTCAGAATGGCTCTAACGTCACTTTTTTTGCTCAACTTCCCTTAACCCCGCCACACCTAAGAGTAAAACCAATATTAATACCCAAGCGCAATTTTGCAACTTTGACACGTGTTATGTACAGTTTAACTATCATTACAACTACTTTGTGTATCCAGGTGGATTATACCTTTTTCCCCCCAGGACAAATTGGGCTTTAATTTGGTGGTAAATGGTAATGGATAGCTCCCGATAACAAAAAAATAAAAAAATATTTATTTATTATAAAAAGAAAAACTGGCCCAAAATAACAAAGGTGATCTCTTCAAATGTAGCTGTACATTTCTTGTTACTACCATAACCTACCACCAAGGAACAACCCACAATAAAATCTCCTGCTCCTGACAAATCACAGCGATACCCAGGGCCGTCTTTAATATTGATTGGACCCTGGACAAAACTTTTCTTGCCCCCCCCCCCCATGCAGTTTTGCTCTCCACCTGCTCTGAGACATACAATAAATAGCAGCTAGACTCAAAATCAGTTTACTTAATTAGATCAGGTAGCTATTGCCACTGGTTGCCAGAGGTTACATTGTATCATTACCGCTCACTGACTGGTTGCTAGAGGTTACAGCACACATTACGACTCACTGATTAGCTGCTAGAGGTTACAGCACATGATTTCTGCTTGTTGATTGGTTGCTAGAGAGTACTGTGGATATGACTTCAGGGGGGCATATATACATATCATCCCTGAGGGGGGGGGGGGGTATGAGATCTCCTATTTACATATGAATGCCAGTAATTTACATGTAAACACAGGGTCTGCAGGCGAGTGATCTGTACACAACAATAGGGCAGAGCTGGGCAGCATTAGTACCAGCACTTCACACTGAGATAACGGCACACAGCACAGGAATAAAACTTCAAGGGACAAGGGAATGTAAACCTGGATATATTTGGCAAGTATGAGGCAGCTGTTTTGGGCCCCACAACAATGATAGGGCCCAGGGCAGCTGCCCCTTTTGCCCTGCCTTAAAGACGGCCCTGCAGAATGCCCTCAGAAATGGAATCACCGCTCATAGGATATGCTTACTGCTTTTCCAGTTTCCTTATGTAACACTAGGACCAATCATGTGACTTTAAATATGCAGAACACCCAATTAGCACTCAGGAAGGAAGATGTTATTAGGTGCAACATTTAACCAACCACCTTAGAGTAGAATGAGGACCAAACTTTTTTTTTTTTTTTTTTTTTTTGGACAGAGTAAAAGAGGGTTATAACCTTTGCCAGATTTTTTTTGTTTTTTTCCATTCGTCTCCCATGGCCAAAATAGGGAAAGGTAATTCTTGGTTATCATGATGGTCACCAGCACTAGCAGCCCTTCACACTGAGATATTGGGACACAGCACAGGACTAAAACCTCAAGGGAATATAAACCAGGAAAGTATGAGGCAGCTGCTTTGGGCCCCTCAACAATGACAGGGCCCAGGGCAGCTGCCCCTTTTGCCCTGCCTTAAAAACGGCCCTGGCAATACCACGTGTATGTTATTTGTTGTTTGTACCCATAGTACAGCCCAGAAACAATATTGCGCATTTTGTTTTCTTTTGTCCAAACTAAAAACACACCGACGCTTATACGAAATAAATAAATAAATAAATAAATAAATAAATAATGCCCAAAATAAACTGACCCTGTCCATGATCTTTGATCCTTTCTTGATCCAAACACTAACCCTGGCACTGACCTAGATCTGGGCATTAGGCATCTAGGCATTCAAACCTTGATGTAGGCATTTTTTTTCTTTATTTTTTAATATTTTTTTTTTTGTACAGTTTTCAATGCATCTTTCCTCTCTATTCACAGACAGAAAAACAGGGGCTGGCTTCACAGTGACCGATTAATGTGGCCAAAGTCTACCACAGCGATCAGTTGACCTGAAATTGGATGCTCTCAGTGAGACCCCGGTCTCTGTGCTTGGTGCTCATTGATGCTACCCCATGGCAGAAAGCCCAGTCCAGGGAGGTCGCATATATGTGTTATGTTGGCATCAAGGGGTTAAGAACCACCTTCGCGTAATTGAGGCAAGCATTTGTACCAGTGTCAATAATATTACCAACACATGCAGCAGTTCTTACTACTGAAACTTTAAAAATCTATCCAGGAGGTACGTCACTCAAAAGGTGGAGCAGATATGTTGGGAAAGTAATCTCTGTTCCCATCGGTTTCCTTCTACCCAAGTATTACAATTCTTGGCCAAATGTCTGTCAGTGCGACAGGGAAGGTGGTAAGGAGTGCACTGAGGAAGGAGTGTCCATCGTGGTCTTGAATTGGATGCATGCACTGACACTTTTGGTTCTGCCCCTCAGCAAAATGTTAAAGGGCATCTACAACAGCCCCCAAACCCCCCCATCCCTACCCTCAAGAGTGTTTAAAAAGAAAAGAACTCTACTAAGGGAGCAATAAAAATACACTTAATTGTCACAGAAGTTCATAAACAAATCTCATTAGAGATAGCTTGTGCTTTGCCTTGAAGTAGAATTCTGGGCTAAACTAATCTTAAAAGTGCTCTCCCCCTTTCCTAACACATACAGTGCATCTGGAAAGTATCCCAGGCATTCCAGCCACGGTCAAGCATTCTTCTCCCCTGCAGCCTCTTTTGCCCTTATTGATCTCTGCAGCTTAATGACACCACTTTTATTATTCTACTAACCTTACTACAACTTGCTACTTTCCCTGCTCTAGACCAGTGTTACTCAACTCCAGTCCTCAAGGCGCCCCAACAGGTCATGTTTTCAGGATTTCCCTCAGATGAAACAGCTGTGGTAATTACTAAGGCAATAAAACTGATCAAATCACCTGTGCCAAATAATGCAACGCTTGAAAACATGACCCGTTTGGGCGCCTGAGAAACAGTGCTCTAGAAAACTAGAGGTATTATCAAATATTCGTATCAGTTACAGTGTCTGCCCCATCCTATACACGCTACAGCAACAAGAACCAGTGCAGTGTCACCCTGGCCGGCTGGTCTAGGCAGATCTGTCCCGTTTAACAAATGTCTTTCAATTTAAACTTCCTCGAAGTCTTAAATGGAAAAATAGCATGGGAAAAGGAAGAGGAGGAAGTTACAAACCATTTGGATAAAAGGAAAAACAGGAAACATTTTAGTATACCGTTTATCTAGAAATGTCCCAGTTAATCATTATCCAGTTAGAATGAGAGGAAGACATATAGTATAATGCATAACATCCTACACCAAAAATCAATGTAAAGAATTTAATAGCGTGGGAACATCCCATTAATTCTGGATACTCAATAATTGACCTTTGACTATGCATGTGTTAAAGTTCCAGCTCTCTCTCAGACTACAAACATGGCTAGACAGCGGTGGGCAAGTTGAGTTCACCAATGTTATTCATTTTCCCTTCCCACCCACTGCAACATTCTACACCTAAATTAAAAAAAATAAAAAAAGAGATCCAACAGGAAGTACAAAGGTCCTCTGTAAAGGACATGGCAGGTAAGTAGAGATGAGAACTTGGGGAAAAACTAAAAACAAAAAACTAACTTGCTGTCAAAGTGCCCGAGATTTTATAAGTAGATGATAGATCAGCCTTTCTCAACCTTTTTTCCCCCAGGGGAACCCTTAAAATAATTTCCAGGTCTCGGGGGAACCCCTGATAAAACCCATTCATTGGGGGTCAGTGGGAACAATGCCTTTTTTTTTACAGTGGTGGTAAGAATGACCCCCTTACAGAGAGCTATAAAGATCATTGGTGTCATACCACTGGCTCCTCCAAGTGGCATTGGCTTAGAACTCTCTAGGCACCATCAAACAGGAGGGAAATCAGCCACAGCTCAAGGAACCCCTAGTCATCTCTGAAGGAACCCTGGTTGAGAATGGCTGTGATAGAGGATTTAACAGATCATACATTTTCTCAATAAAATAAAGAAAAAATAAAATAATATCAAACAATAGAATTGCATTTTCATAGATTAAATAGCACAGTGTCATATGCAAGTAAGTGTTTTTTAAAGGAAATACTGAAGTAGAAAAGTCAGAATATGGAAAACCAAAATGTCATATATAAAAATAGTAAAAAGTAACAGTACAGCGCAAATAAACATAAAAAAATCAATGAAATCAATACATCAATATAGTGCATATACAAAAGTCTATAAGTGAAAAAAGAAAATAAGTGAATTTTCAAGAAGAGTCCGCTTGTGCAGTGTGTCTTCAATCAACAAAACAGGTGATGATGTGATCCCTTCCACCAAAGAGCAAGATGGACTCTCACCTCAAATAATGGACCCCTGATAAATCAGACAGGTCAAAAACGCATGTTCCCATCAAGGGTTAATCACAGCAATCAGCAAACGTAACGGAAGTGCTCCAGAGATAAATCCTTTTTCATGTCCTCAAAAACCAGCATGATTCCACATAGAAGCATAAAAAAACAAAATCTAGTGCTCTCTCCGTTTATAGCGAATTTATTAAAAAAGAAGCAGGAATAAAATGGTACACTCACATTTTTATGCACTGATCTGCAGTGCCGAGTAGTGGGCATAAAAACAGATACAATCCAGCATCCATGCACGGATCAGTGTAACAGCTTGCGGGTGACGTCACGGCTTAAGTCACGTGGTCCGTACGCGTTGCGTCCCCGAAAGTAGGCGGGACTTCATCACAGCGACGGCGTGACGTCAGACAACCGCTTTTAAGCTAGCACACTGATAAATGGCCAATAAGAAAAAGAAGGTTGTGCGCAAGTCAGCTACCCGGGACAGACACATCAAGCGTGACCCCGGAAGCCAAATTTACGCACAATAAATTTCAAGAGAGAGAGGAAATATGTAATAACAAGAAAAACCTTATATTAGAAAAAAAACAGAGGGGCACACGTGGATCGCGATATTCAGTAGTGGTAAATATACACTACACCTCCAGCTGCGCTCAAATGGAGCGATTTGAATACAATAAAATTAGCAAAAAAATATATATAATAATAAAAAATTATTTTTAAAATTATTATATTACTACCAAAATAGTCATGCAGTATTTTGCACTGAAATGGGGATAGAGAGAGATAGAGATTTATATATATATATATATATATATATATATATATATATATATATATATATATATATATATATATATCCCTCAGCTGATCAGTAAAACCCTGCTAAGACCAAATATAAAACCACATAGCCGCCAACGTCGCCCCCAGCAACACTGATCCGTGCATGAGACCAAAACAAAAGAATATACAAATTCAAAAACAATCTTTTTTTTTTTTTTTTTATATAGAGTCAAAATATATGAAAAATTAAAAATAAATGAATATAAAAATAAAAAAAATAAAATTAAAAAACCATCATCTATCCGAAATGAAACAATTTAAATCAAAATCAACGTTCAAGCCACTCGGGGCGAGAACCCTGGTTTCATGGATCCAGTATGATTCCCGCCTAATTGGCGTATGAAGTTACCTCCACGCCAATGTTTCGTGACCTTTTCAAACTCCCAGAAACTCAAACTTTTGGGATTCTGAGCATGTACCAATTTGAAATGACGGGACACATTGTGTGTCTTAAGGCCCTTCTGAATATTATTCACATGCTCACCTAACCTAACATGGAGGGGCCTAGACGTCCTACCAATATATTGGAGGCCACATCCACATTGGAGCATATATACCACCCCTACCGTAGAACATGTAATCAATTGATCGATTTTGTACTCCCTATTATTACTTGCAGCAACGAAAGATTTTCTTTTTTATATTACATCTGGAATGTTTGCACGCTGTACACCGGCCACACGCATAAAAACCAGACAAAAAGGAAAATAACCTACTTTCAGTTTGCACAGGAGGATCAATGACACTGGGGGCTATCTGATCACGTAACGAAGGAGCCTTTTTATATATAAAAGAAGGACGTGCGGGTAGGAGAGGTCCCAATACCCGATCCTGCTTCAATATAAACCAGTTTTTTGCCACCAATTTTTCAAATTTCTTGTGCTGTACATTATAGTCCAAAACCATTCTGAAGTTAACACCTTCTCCTATTGGTTCTTTCACTCTGTCTCCAACTAATAGAGATCTATCCAACTGTTGAACTAAAGCGACTTCATGATCAAGACCAGGTCTATCATAACCTTTTTCCTGAAATCTAGAGGACAAAAACTTGGGACTGAAGCACAAAATCTTCCACATTGGAACAATTACGCCTCAATCTCACATACTGTCCTCTGGGGATATTGCACAACCAGGACTTATGGTGGCAACTCCCCAGAGGAATGTACGAATTGCGATCGGTTGGTTTGAAATAATTTTTTAATAACAACGACCCATCTTGATCTTTACTAATCTCAAGGTCCAAGAACACCATCCGTTCCTGACTAATATTCCAGGACAACTGAATGTTCTTATTAGCATTCATGGTCCCAACAAACTTATCCAAATCAGCCCGATTACCCTCCCATAGCATGATCAGATCATCAATAAATCTTTTGTAGCAGATTAATTCAAGGGGGCGGTTACGGAAAACAGCATCCTCCTCCCAGTGGGCCATAAATAGATTGGCCACACTGGGAGCGAACCTGGCACCCATAGCTACCCCCCTTGTCTGCAGATAAAACTGTTGGTTAAACCAAAAATAATTTCTTGTCAAACAAAAATCTAAGCACTTTTGGAGGTACTTTTTATGGCCCTCAGAAAGATCAGAAAATTTGGACATAGCTCACTGAACTGAAGCCAGCGCGTCATTATGCCCAATAATTGTATAAAGAGAGCCAACATCAGCAGTCACAAGAAAACAAGATGCCGAACATTCTAATGATTCAAGAATTTGAATAATGTGTTTGGTATCCTTAAGGAATGCCTTGGTTTTTGACAGTAGGGGCTGTAAAAAACTGTCAATATATTGACCCACCCTAGAAGTGATGGAATCAATGCCATTAACTATAGGCCTGCCGGAGGATTAACACAATCCTTATGTATCTTCGGCAGGCTATATATAATGGGGGTTCTGCAGAACAATGGGTCTAGATAGAGTCCCTATTTTTTTATTGAGAATATTCTTATTTTTCCCTTCCTCTATCAGCCAATGTAATTCATGCTTGTACTGCAACATAGGGTCTCTATTCAAAATTTGGTATGTGTCAGTGTCACTGACAAGTCTGCTCATTTCGGACATATATTTAGTCTTATCTAAAATAACCAACCCCCCACCCTTGTTGGCGGGGCGTATGATGATATCTTCCCTGCTTTTTAAAGACTCCATACCCAGTTTGATATACTGGGGGTCTTTCACTTTGCGTATTTTCAATGTGTCTAAATCATTTAATACAACATTTTTGAAAACCTCCAAAAACGTATTATCAGTATTTAGGGGGTTGAACGTAGATTTGTTACGAATATTAGAATGTTGGTTCTCAAATGTCTTTACCTGCCTTACTGGATTAGACAAAAAATATTTCTTCATATTCAGATTCCTAATGAACTTCTGAATATTAACGCAAGTATGAAGTTTATTTAAATTCCTAACAGGAGCAAATTTTAATCCCCTATCTAAAACCTTCAGTTCATTATCACTTAATGAGCATCCACTTAAAAATTGTAAATACCAGCTCCTACTAGGGTTTTTGTCTTTTGAATTCTCCTACCCCCTCTCCTTCCTCTCTCTCTTTTCTTTTTCGAACCTGACTGTCTGACCGAGGAGTTCCTTGGGATTGATGTTTCCACCACTCCTGGTGGGTCGGTTGTTGCACATAGGGGCCCCTCCCAGGTCCACTCTGTGCCCCCGAAAAATCCCCTCCCTCACATGCTCCATTATATTGTAATGGCGCAAATCTATTAGAAACAGGTATAGGGTACCGAGGTGGGCCACCATAGGAGGCCCCTTGGTAAGAATTATATTCATGCTGATAACCTGTCTATTCGGAGATTGATAACCATAATAGTATTGGGAGTCACTACCAGGGACTTCCCTAGGAACCCAATTCCTATTATTGTTACCTCTCCCCCTGTTTTTCCCATAGTTATTACGGGCCCCCCTCCCAGGTGCACCACCCCTAATGGGTACACCACCCCTATTGCCAGATGGCCCAGATTGGGAATAATCTGGGGCTGGAGTGGCTTGTGAGCCAGAAGGGGGTAGGGAGGTTTTAATATCAATCTCAATGGGGACATTATTAGAGATATCTCCCACAGACTGGTTCATCTTCTGCCATTTGAACACATCCCCCCCATTAAAGTCATCAGAATCTCTCATGAATTTTTTCTTTTTCTTATTTTGGACCTCAAGATCCCACTTGGTAACTTTTTTTCTTCATATATTTTTACTCTTTTTTTCTATATAGATTTTTTTGAATTTGTATATTCTTTTGGTTTTGGTCTCATGCACGGATCAGTGTTGCTGGGGGTGACGTTGGCGGCTATGTGGTTTTATATTTAGTCTTAGCAGGGTTTTACTGATCAGCTGAGGGAGATATATATATATATATATATATATATATATATATCCCCATTTCAGCGCAAAATACTGCATGACTATTTTGGTAGTAATATAATCATTTTAAAAATAATTTTTTATTATTATAAATATTTTATTGTATTCAAATCGCTCCATTTGAGGGCAGCTGGAGGTGTAGTGTATATTTACCACTACTGAATATCACGATCCACGTGTGCCCCTCTGTTTTTTTCTAATATAAGGTTTTTCTTGTCATTACATATTTCCTCTCTCTCTTGAAATTTATTGTGCGTAAATTTGGCTTCCTGGGTCACGCTTGATGTGTCTGTCCCGGGTAGCTGACTTGCGCACAACCTTTTTTCTTATTGGCCATTTATCAGTGTGCTAGCTTAAAAGCGGTTGTCCGACGTCACGCCGTCGCCGCTGAAGTCCCGCCTACTTTCGGGGACGCAGCGCGTACAGACCACGTGACCCAAGCCGTGACGTCACCCGCAAGCTGTTACACTGATCTGTGCATGGATGCTGGATTGTATCTGTTTTTATGCCCACTACTCGGCACTGGAGATCAGTGCATAAAAATGTGAGTGTACCATTTTATTCCTGCTTCTTTTTTAATAAATCCACTTCTTGAAAATTCACTTATTTTCTTTTTTCACTTATAGACTTTTGTATATGCACTATATTGATGTATTGATTTTTTTATGTTTGTTTATTTGCACTGTACGGTTACTTTTTACTTTGTAATGTGGGATTTGGTATTTTGACCTATAGTATTCTAGCTACATTAATTTTTTCACTATTTTTTTCACCATTTTATTTTATATTTATTTTATTGTGTTCAGCCCTGATTGATTTTGTTTAAAGCTTTTTTATATATTATATATATATATATATATATATATATATATAGGAAATATACATTTTAAAAGATCAGTTTTTTTTCCCTTTTACTCTAGATACTACTTGTACCAGATTACATAGACTTTACTTAAGACTATCAGTGGAAAATTCAGGTGTAGCAATTGGAAGGGGGGGGGGGTTGAGTGTTGGCAGTGTGGAGGATGCTGGCATCACCTCTAGCACTACTTCCAATACTACAAGTCCCGTACACGATACGAAAATCAGATGGAAAAAATTTGTACGACGACCTGTCTTGTTCGGTGCTTTCGACAGTCTATATTTCTTTTTCTTCAGACAAAAGCTGGATGTGCAGACTATGAAATTTTTGTCAGATGTGAACTCAACGTCCAATTTCCGTTTCATTAGTACAGTTTTTGTACGAAAAAAAAAAAAAAAAAAAAAAGGCGTAAGAGCAAGACTACACATGCACAGAAACGAAAGAATACATACAAAACTATTCAACACATTACGTCACTTCTGACGTATTCTGTCGTACGAAAATTTTCGTATTGTTAGTAACCTCTTCACTTTCGACATGAGACTAGCATGCCACAAGATTCTGATTGCACATGCATGGGCTAGATACCAGGGCAATACTGTGCATGCACTGGTAAAGGGACAAATATCGTCCTGCACATCTCACCAGTATTCTCATTGCACAGATGATAATGCACATGTGGATGAATGAACGGCAGATGCTAATGACCTCTAATTATCTGCCCACTTGCCATCTTTAGAATCTTAGCAGGGACACAGACAGCAATATAAACCTCACCGGACCGCTAATCTATCCCTTTTGGTTATAAATAATTCAATCACACAAGAAAATCTATAAACTATACAAAAGACCTGCATGAGGAGCCTTAGATAGAAGCTCTCATTTTCAGGTTCCTCAACTGTATATTGGGTCCTGGCTAGTGGTTTCAATGGCCATGAAGTGAAGCTTTATGGGTTTAGCTTTACTTCCTTACAACCTATGTGCAACCTGGAAATCAGAGATGGTCAGTTTACACCCTCCCAGTTATGCAAGAATCATTTTTAGGAGAATAGTGTGCATGATTTTGCTAGAACTTTGATAGCTTTTTCTCTACCAATATCCTAAAAATCTGTTGGGTAGGTTGACATTTTTAATGATAAGCTGGCAGTCTTTTCATCTGTTTACTGTATTTGTAAGTGACTGGTACAGTTGCGTGGGTCACTGTTAATCATTGCACTTTCCATGGCACCATGATCAGAAATAAAAATATGTCCTTTACTTTCCAGATCATCTTGTTGTCGGGGCTGGTCTCAGCCCTTCCTTCTCTGAGCTGGCCACTCAGCTGTCGGCTAATTGCCAGATCCCATCTCCCCACAGTTACTCAGCTGTTGCTGAGTCTGCTCGTCAGTCCTGCCTACTTAAAGCCATCCAGCTCACTTGATCTCTGCCTTTGCCAACATCACAGAGACTTTCTCCTGTGTTTAAGTTGAAGACTTGCTCGGCTGACGTTCCTTCTGGCTCCTGATCCTGCTTGCTGTACTACTAAGTTTATCTCTGGCTGACATTTCCTTGGCTGACTACCTGATCCGGTTGCTGAACTCTGGCTTGTTTTGACTACGCTTACTCTGTTTTCATTATTATTATTATAATACAAGTGTGATTTAACTTTACTTATGTCTCGGTCTGATTCATGGTTCCTGATATTTGTCCTGTGAACTTACAATAGTGACTGATAAAATGCTTATTGATAACAGCAGGAACACAGTAGGGATTTCTCCTCAAACAGTTCCACTTCCAGAATATGCCGTTATGCCAGTGCAGCACTGTTTTGAGTGAGTGACTTGTATAGCACTACCTATGCGAACTGAATCGCCTCAGGGCGCTTTCTTGCCACCACAGTCCATCTGCGGCTTTTTGCATGGTCCTTTACCCCGTAAGGTCCAGACACACTTAAAACACATACAACATTGACATACACATACACATATGAAGGGCAATTTTTTTTTTAGACAAGGTCCAATTAACCTACCAGCATGTCTTTGGAGTGTGGGAGGAAACCGGAGTACCCGGAGAAAATCCATGCAGGCACAGGGAGAACATGCAAACTCCAGGCAGATGGTGTCGTGGTCAGGATTTGAACCAGCGACCCTATTGCTGCTAGGTGAAAGTGCTAACCACTACACCACTGTGCTGCCCCTGTCTTATAATGTGTGAGCAAACATGTTCAAAACATAAGTGACAATTCAATATCAAAATAAAAAAAATCCATCAATAAAATATTCACTTAAACAACATGCATCCTTTTTTTTATTTTATTTTTATATAAACAAATATCATTAATCAGAAAGTTTTATATAGTCCATGTGGCCCAAAGAATCAGTGCCGATATATTAAAACATGCCAAAGATGTAATTTGTATCCCAATTCATGCAAATTGATCGATCCATATATTTCACTTGTGAGAGTGTTCAGCCAACTGTAGTGCTCTTCCCTTTACTGGCAAATACCTCACCTCCAGTATTTGACCCAAATTAATGTTAGGTCAAAAAACTTAACTTCAAACAGGGTAGGTGTAAGTTCAGATGTTTCTCCAGATCCAATTATCTCAAGATATCAATCCATCTCCATTATCCATCAGATTACATTTCTTCCACCAAAACTCAAATGAAGATAAGAGTATCATAGAGTAATTTTTTTCCCAATAGTATTAAAAAGTTAAATTGAAAGCTCACATTTAAACAGTGCATATATAATGTGCTGCACACAACAATCCTCTTTCCCCTTAAGGGTCCTGGTCTCCAGACACTCACAAGATGGCGGATCGCAAACTTCCTGTCTTACGGCTTGACATCATCAGACCTGTCACTACCACTACATATTTTCAATAATTCCATCTCACCTAAAGCAAGCTCTTTCTCCATTTTACTTATGTGAAGAATATTGCTCCTTCCCATTCCCTCCCTTTTTTCATGAAACCACGGATTTATAAATATCTTTTCGGGGGGTACACAGCCCATGCTTCTGCCCTTCTCTCTTAGGTGATAATGAAGCCCCCAGCTGTCTTGAGCCACCTGGGATACTAACTGTATGTCACACATCCTATGAGGCTTCAGTACAATCTGGAACACACTGTGCAAGTGCTGCACATGTTATGCAGAACCCTGAAGAGACAACCAGCTCCCAAGGACCCAAGGTAGTAGCAAAGTGGCAGACAAGGTTTCTTACACCTCCACATTCCAGCCCAAAAAAATAAAATAAAAATTTGGCTAGAGAGAGATACCCTTTACCCAGTAGCTGTACAAAAAAAAACAAACACAAAAAAATAATACCGGACTATCAAAGAGAAGGAATGCAGTTTGGGTGCATTCTCCACTGCCCTGGCCTGCAGTGTTCTGGACAGTGTGTACAGCCCACCTGGAACTGGACACCAAGGACAGAAGACATGAATAAGAGGTACTACTAATTTATATGGATTCACTGTAACCATTAGTTCATTACATTATGGAAAAAGACTCAAATGTCAAGTAAATGAAGTGTGGCTACAATGTGAAGGAGAGCGGACATGTCTTGGGGCAGGGTTTATCAATTCCAGTCCTCAAGGCGCCCCAATAGGTCATATTTTCAGGATTTCCCTCAGATAAAAAACGGCTGTGGTAATTACTAAGGCAGTGAAACTGATCAAATCACCTGTGCAAATTAATGGAAAGCCTGAAAACATGACCTGTTGGGGAGGCCTTGAGGACTGCAGTTGAAAAACACTGTCTTGGGGGAAGCTTTTACCTAATCCCATACCACGGTTATCCAGGGTGCCACAGCTGCCTATTCCCCCTTACATTGCCCAGCGTCCAGGGCCATCTTAATGCCGGCCATACATGATGCGAATTCCGAACGAAAATCCGAGCGAAAATAAAATCGACTGATTTTCGTATCGTTAGTGTGGTATGCGCGACATGCGATTTTCGTACGACAGGGCAAATTGACAAATCCAACATGTTGGTTTTTTTTTCAAAAATCGTCCAAAAATCGTATCGTTAATGGCAGAGTTGGACGATTTGACATAAGAAAATGAACTGCGCACGATCTCTGGAAAGTATAAAACAACGAACGAATGGTCGAACGCAACACGGAATAAAAAAAGCCCGTTAAAACATAGTGTTTTAACGTACGATTTTCGTACTTAATTGATGGCACATTCGCATGTTGTTGTGAGTGCCGCTTTCGTTTATCGCTCGACGGGTCGTTCGGAATTCGCATCGTGTATGGCCGGCATTGGACCCCCCCCCCCCGTGCAATTTCCCTCTCCACCTATTCTGAGACATACAATAAATAGCAGCTAGACTTAAAATCAGTTTTCTGTATCAGATCAGGCAGCAATTGAGATTGGTTGCCAGAAGTTACAGCATATCATTATTGCTTACTGACTAGTTGCTAGAGGTTGCAGCACACATTACGGCTCACCGATTAGTTGGTAGAGGTTACAGCACATCACCTCCTCACAGCAGGGGAGCATGATATACATAGGAATGACACCTTTATTTGCATACCAATGCCGCTGGCCGCAGCTATTTACTTAGTATTGTCGCCGCTATTTACATACGAATGCCGGTTATTTACATGTAAACATAGGATCTGCAGGGGAGTCATCATTACACAACAATAGGGCAGAGCTGGGCAGCATTAGTACCAGCACTGCACACTGAGATATTGGGACACAGCACAGGAATAAAACTTCAAGGGACAAGGGAATTTAAACCTGGATAGTTGGCAAGTATGAGGCAGCTGTTTTGGGCCCCACAACAATGACAGGGCCTAGGGCAGCTGCCCCTTTTGCCCTGCCTTAAAGACGGCCCTGCCAGCGTCGGCAGATGGCAGCTAAGTGCTGACCCGACAAAGCTCATATTACTAAGCTGCACACTGGGTCCCGCCAGACACATATGCCTGCCATCTTGCAGCTGAAGCTGAAAGCCTACACCTGCAGCACACACACAGTCTTCCTCACTTTTGGCATCCCCTCTTCAAGATCCACTGCCTCCACCCTCCCCAGTGGATGCTGATCCTCTAAACATTTCATTGAAACCTGTAAATCCACCCTGATGGAGCAGATAGATCAGCGGCAGTAGAGCATAATCTCATTCGCCAAGACAGTGACAGGTTAAGGAGGCTCCTGTCAGGAGGATGAGGTACAGCTGTCGGGTTTTGAAGATACAGTAACCGCACATGCAGCCACTATTGAGGAGGTACAACACCAACTTCAAACAGGCTCAGCATGCTGAAAACTGGCTCAAGCGCAACAATGCGCTTGTCATTGGCTTACCGAAATGGCACTGAAGACAGCATCCAGAGTTGTTTGCTGAAACTGTCTTCAAAAAGACCTCCATCTTAATATGTTTTTTCTTCCCTATATGGTGGATCATGCTCACTGGTTCCAGAAGGGAGCAAGACCACCAAGAGCAAATCCCAGGCCTTTTTTGGAAAGGTTCCCCAACTATAGAGATCAGGACTTTATCCTCTGAAGCTCGTGTAGTAGAGGGCTCCTGAAGAGCACGCGCTATGTGTTTTTCAAAATTAAACTCTACCTAAACTGCAGTTAGGTTTGGGTATTTGTCTAAATTTAACTTCTGTATCAGTCTGACTGGACTGTGAGATGTTCAGTCTAGCCACAGGGGGCACTGTCTCTTGTGGCAGGCGTGGAACTCTCTTTCAGAGCCAGGTCAGTGGGAGTGGCCCTCTCGCTGTGCCCTCTGGGAGAGGGCATTTAAGACGTGGTTCCGGTCCAGCATGATGTACTGATTACATGGTCCTGGTCCTCCTGACCAGCCCCCAGGAAGGCTATGGCCAACTTTGATGCCTCAGGGATGGCTAGCCCAGGGCATGGAAACTAAAAGGAGGAGTCTGAGGTGGTTGGGTGCCGTCTCCGGTTAGGAGAGACCCATTGTACTTCAAGCATTCCAGGGGAGGAAGAACACCACGTGCAATTGGAAGGGCTGAAGTTACTAAAAGAATCCGATCTTGTGGATATCGCCAAGCAGGCTGAAAGATTCAGATATCCTACAGCTCAATTTTCCCTACGTGTTCTGCAACACAAAATATTGACACTTTGGGCCCAATTTGGGCATTTTCCGTAGGGGTGTACTCACTTTTGTTGCCAGCGGTTTAGACATTAATGGCTGTATGTTGAGTAATTTTGAGGGATTGAGGGGACAGTAAATTTACACTGTTATACAAGCTGTACACTCACTACTTTACATTGTAGTAAAAGTGTAATTTCTTCAGTGTTGGCACATGAAAAGATATAATAAAATATTTACAAAAATGTGAGGGGTGTACTCACTTTTGTGAGATACTGTATGTTTTTTGACTTTTGTTTAACTTAAACACATTGCTAATAGCACTAGCTATGTGTTTATAGTTCAAATATTCATATTTGCAATGTTTAGCACTAAAAAACAGTAATTTTAGGTACTTTTTTGTAGTGAGAGTAAAGAATGTGGATCTGTCAGTAAATTTCATGATTTTTCACCAGTAAAAAATTGGTGCCGTTTGTAAATTTTGGCATTCTGACAGTAAATTTCACTTGGGGGAGTTGGCAACACTGCCCTGAACCCTTCACTCTGTAATGCACTACTAAACCCTGCACTCTGTATGTAGCGCACCCCAGATACAACCGGCCCTTTGAGGGTAGCCATACTGCTGATGCAGCCCACAATGAAATTGAGTTTAGAATAGGGGTGATCAAGCAATGTCCGGAACCCATTTTCCCTAGAGATGTTAATTCCCTCCTTTTCCATAACATTCCCACATGCCATTGCATACAGTTACTTGCTCTCTGCCTACATTTAGCCTAGGTTCACATTGGAGAGATTTGTCGTGTGATTTGAGAGATCAAATTGCATAACAAGTCGCAGCCTATGGGAGGCAATGGCACTGTTCTAATCAGTGCGACACAGATTTTTCAGCTTTGCAAAAGTAGTTTCTGTACTACTTTTGCCAAGTTCAGGTGCGACTTCAATAGACATCTGTGCATGAAGCCACACAGATGTCTATCAAGTAGCATCTGAAATTGCACTCACCTTGCTACTTGAAATCGTGCTACTTCAAGTGAAGTAGCACAATTTCAAGTAGCATCAATGTGAACCAGGGCTAAGAGTTGACGTGGTTTTGAATTCTCTGCATCATCTCAGTTGGCCACAGAGTTGTTTTGAGCTTTTGCTACCTATAGCGGTAATTCTGGTGGACAAGTTACTTGCCTTGGGCATGGTCAGTGCCAGGGTTTTGTACTTTTTGCATAACCTTGTATTAAAGTCAAAATTCTGTAAAAAGAACTTAAAAAAATATCAGGTAAACAAAGAGTCCGATACCAATATTAATAGAATTGGTAACAACAACAACAACAACAGATAAAAGCCATACATTGAATATGGCAATGATTAACCATATTTGTCTATGCACAAGACAGATCACAGCATTGCAGTGAAGTTCTTCAGGTATTAAAAGCTTTCAGTCAGGTTCTAGCCCAAACCAGGAAAAACAAAAACAAAACCAAAAAAACAACAAAAACACACACAACACAGAAGAAACTGATTGTGGTTGGGCCCTAAATTAGGCACTTTATTTTTTTTAAATGACAGCCCAAATTCAGTTAGAACATATTGTATATTCTAAGAATAACTTACCTATGCACCCGGGTCTACAGATTTCCTATGCATGCCAGAAACGAAAGAAAGCTGGTTGCAGGTAGTCATTTTCTGAAAATAAATAAATAAATAAATAAATCGGGATAGTAGATAAAGTCTGCCAGTTCACCAACCCTCACTACAAAAGAGACAGACAATTGTAAATAGAATAGATAACGTTCTTACTGAAAACCAAGAAAAAGGGCCATAAAGGTCTCAAATCTCGGCCGGTTCAGCAGGGACCATCCGACATTTTACATAGTTACAAAGGTTGAATAAAGACACCAGTCCAACCAGTTCAACCTGAGTGAATGTCTACAATTGTCCCTATGCCTGTACATCACACACTCACATCGGTCCCTACCCTCAAGGAGCCTACAATCCAAGGTCCATATTCATATACTAGGGCCAATTTTTGGACAGAAGCCAATTAACCTTCCAGCATGTCTTTGGAGTGTGGGAGGAAACCCACGCAGGCATAGGGAGAACACGCAAACTCCAGGCAGGTAATGTCGTAGTTGGGATTTCAACCAGCTACCCTTTTTACCTCTAGGTGAGAGTGCTACCCACTATACCACTGTGCCGCACTACAGCATGTATGAGCAGGCTCAATCCATTGCTTGACTTGGGTACTAGACATGTGCGATTAGTTTCGTACGGATCGCAAATTCGTACGTTCGGGAGGATCTGAAATACGAATTGCCATGCGTCCGAATTTTGTACGAAATACGAACTTCGGATCTGTCAGCGTCGACTCCTCATTATGCTTATTATAAGGGGCTCCCACCATCCCTGTGCTGACTTCCTCCTGGGGCTGTACCCCTACTGTGCTTATTATGGAGGAGCTTCCACCATCCCTGTGCTGTGCTGACATACTAAGCACAGCAGGGGTACAGCCCCAGGAGGAAGTCAGCACAGCACAGGGATGGTGGGAGCCCCTCATAATGAGCACATGGCTGCCATGCACAGCTGCTCCAGTTTTTGCCTGCTCCAGTTTTGATCCCCATACTGTACGGGGTCACCGGGGATGTGCGGGGTCACTGGAAATTGTTTGGTGTTACCACGCATGTGCTCTCCGCACATCCCCGGTGACCCCAAACAGTGTTGGGGATCTATCGAAACTGGAGCAGGCAAAAACTGAACCAGAGGTGCATGGCAGACAATCCGCTTCTCTCTTTCATTTTCAAATCGTAACGGAACGAACTGAAGAGAAGCTGATTGGTTGCCATGGGCAACTGCTCCAGATTCTGTTCACTCTAATTTTGATCAATTTCCCTAAATGTCTCTTTATCTCTTTTAGCAGTCATATGTGTAAATGAGAAGAATGGTGGGGGCACATCAGGGCACATGAGGGCACATCAAGGTACAGCGTTTACCAGCCAGCATGCAGAGTAGCGCAGGAAGCATGTGTAATAAGTTCTCTCTCCGCTGCTCCCTGGCAGCCCCTCCTCTCGTTTATCCCAGATAATGTCACAAGCAAATAGGGGTAGAGGAGAAGCGAGGGGAGGGATTGTGTGGAGGGACAAGGACCAACTAAGACCAAATGGCCGTCTCTGCTGCAGACAGTTCAAGGAATGTTCAGAGTGAGGGAGCAGTACCCCAACTTTGGCAAATTGATTTTCAAGAATGCTAACTGCTCCATTAGCTGGGGGGACAACTGGGATCTTTGGGGTGACAGGATGTTTCCTGTAACAGAAAACACCCGCTCACTCTGGACACTTGTCGGAGCGCAGGACAGTAGCTCCTTGCCAATATATGCGAGGGCAGGCCACTCCTCGCTCTTCTCCTGCCAAAAAAAAAATTGGATCTGTGGTGGGTGCACTGGTGGGTCTGACAAATAGGACATGACAAACCTCCTTTGCTGATATGTGTTTCTTGGGGCGCACTATGCTGGAGGTTCCCATTAGGGTGTCAAGTGCCTCAGCCAAGACAGAAGATGCTCCGCTGGCAGGAGCTCTGCTCACTTTACTAGATGATGCATGGGAGAGGGGGGTCTTCAATATCTTCCTCCTCTCCCAGCCTTACCATCTGCCTTTCTCTCTAACACACCCTGTCAAATAGTCTGTCCTGCCATGTTGTCAGAGCACTACACTGCACAGCCATTTTGCCCTTGATGCAAGGGTCACACATGGCAGCCAGCAAAAGATGTTCCATTTATATGCAAGAGACAATTGTAAGACCATGGCAGGAGTCCTCGCCCAAGAGCATGGGGGTAAACTACACCCTGTTGCATTTTTCTCAAGAGTTGTGCCGATGCAGGTACAAGGTATGCCTGCATGTCTCCGAGCATTGGCGTTGTGTGCGATGGTTGTAGAGATGGCTACTTCATTCACTCTAGGCCATGCGACTGCATTACACACTAGCCACAAGGTTTCCATTCTACTAAAAAATATTCACACCCAGCATATGTCAGCTCAGAGGCTGAGCGGCTATGAGGCAATTTTGCTGTCCAACCCAAAACTTGAGATAAAAGTATGCATCACCAAGTTCTGGTCCCGCACCCATCTTGAATGTTTTGCTGGGGCTGAAGGGGGAGGAGGATGAGGTGTTACCCCAGCATGAGTGTATGGAGATCATACACCAGGACACATCTCCCAGATCTGACATGTCTTCAACCGCTCTAATGCACAGAATGTATTTGTAGATGGCTCTTGTTCAACACCAAGTGACACCACATATCATGCAGGCTATGCCGTAGGTCAGCTGCCTGATGTAATATTAGAGGCCAATGCAGTTCCTTTTCAGTCAGCTCAGGCAGCAGAGCAAATCGCGCTCACACGAGCCTGTCAGTTGTTTGCGGAAGAGGATGTAAACATCTACACTGATTCTAGGTACGCATTCGGCGCAGCCCATGATTTTGGACTTATATGGAAAAGAAGGGGTTACATAGCAGCTGATGGAAAATCCATCTCACATTCTACTTTGGTTGCAAATCTTTTGGATGCAATACAGCTTCCAAGGACAATAGCCATTCTACATTGCAGAGCACACACAGGACAACAGGATGACATTGCTAGAGGAAATGCATTGGCAGATAAAATAGCTAGGGAAGTAGCAAGTAGGCAGGTGGCCACAATACAGATTCCCTCCCTGGCTCCAGAGATACCCCTTCTGGACTAGACTTTGTCTGACCTCCAGGTACATGCCACCCCAATGTACATCAGACAATGGAACGCATCAGGAGTGCAGATGAGTCCTGAGTCAGGCCTCATCTGCCATGAGAAGAAGCCATGCATACCTGTAGCTAGCGCACCTTTGTTTGTTTCACAATATTATGGGGTGGGACACAGAGGATGGAAGATGACATGTGAATTATTAGACAAAGATTTTTTTCATTCCCGGACTTCCTTCATTGGTCATTTGTTGCAAGATGTGTCACGTGTTTGAGGAATGATCCAAGGAATCCACACAGAGTGAGACATGAACATCTCATTTACCCGTCCACACCATTCACTCGTCTTCAAATTGATTTTACACACATGCCCAAACTAGGTAAGAGACAGGAATATTTGCTCGTGATAGTAGACATATTTTCACAATGGCCAGGTGTTTGTTACTGCAAAGGAAGATGCACAGACAGACAGTAGTCAGAATTCTTGCACGTGAGGTAATCCCAAGGTGGGGTTGCCCTCTGCAAATTCAGACAATGGGCCTGCCTTCATAGCCAAAAAGTGTCCAAATTTTGTGAAAACACTGAAAATTGACTGGAAGTTTCACATCCCATATCACCCACTGAGTTCAGGAATAGTAGAAAGGATGAATAGGACTCTTAACCACTTGCTTACTGGGCACTTAACCCCCCCTCCTGCCCAGACCAATTTTCAGCTTTCAGCGCTGATGCACTTTGAATGACAATTGCGCGGCCATACAACACTGTACCCAAATTACATTTTTATCATTTTTGTTCCCACAAATAGAGCTTTCTTTTGGTGGTATTTAATTACAGCTGGGAGTTTTATTTTTTGCTAAACAAACAAAAAAAGATGCGAAATAAAAAATAAATAAAAAATCATGTTTAATAGTTTGTTATAAAATTTTGCAAACAGGTCATTTTTCTCCTTCATTGAAATGCGCTGATGAGGCGGCACTGGTGGGCACCGATAGGCACAGATTAGGCATTACTGATGGGCACAGATAGGTACCACTGATAAATGGGACTGATGGGCACTGGTAGATGACACTGATGGGCACGGATATGTGGCACTGAGGTGCAGCACTGTTTTTGAGGCAGATTGTGGGCACTGATAGGTGGCACTGTGGGCACTGATAGGCACAGTTAAGGCGGCACTAATAGGCACAGATAAGGCAGCACTGATGGGCACAGATACGATGGCACAGATGGGCACTGGTAGATGACACTGATGGGCACTGAGGTGCAGCACTGTTGTTGAGGCAGATTGTGGGCACTGATAGGTGGCACTGGCAGAGGGCAGGTGGGCACTGAAGTCCCTCTCACGGCCGCCGGTGATTGGCTTTTTTTTTTCTCCTCGCGCTGTCAGCACAAGGGGGAAAAATAGCCGATTACCGGCCCTGTTGTGTCATATGATCAGCTGTCATTGGCTGACAGCTGATCACGTGGTAAGGGGTCAGGATCGACCCCTTGCTCCGATCCGTGATCAGGCGAGTCTCATAGACTTGCTGACTTGCTGATCACAGAGCACGCTGCGCCCTCAGGGGGTGCGCAGGCCGCTCGTGCACAGGACGACGTCAATAGATGTAGTCCCGGCAAAGCAGGTCCGTACTGTAGTCGTCATTCGGCTATAGCGCGGATCTCCAGTGGTTAAGGATAAAATTAGGCCACAGGTGGAACTTTTAATGGATGGAAGAAGGTACTACCTGGAGTCCTTGCAGGAGGTAAGAATGACTCCCTGTAGAGCTTTCCCACTCCATGGGCCAGACAGCCCCTAATGTTAGAAAGAGGGGGATTTTGATCTCATACGGGAAGAGTATGTTAGGAAATTGATTGAAACTTTAGATAGAGTTGAAAAACGTGTCGCTCGCACCTCTCCTTTTTCTTCACAGGAACCAAGTCATCAGTTCCAGGTGGGAGACATCGTGGTGGTCCAGTCCTTGAACCGTACCAAGAAGCAAGAGTACCCATTTGGACCCCCAACTACAGTGATCGCAGCGACCAGAACAGCCATCCTGGTGGAGGGACAGCAGGCTTGGATCCATGCCAGTCGTATGAAAAAGGTGAACCAAACACCTAAGAAGCAAGACAAAGTACAGACAGGCGAAGCAGGTGGAATAACTCCTCGAAGACTGAGGGAAGCAGGTGGTTTAGACTCTGAAAAAGATGACCCAGCTTATTTCACCACAGACTTCTGGGAAGGTCTTTTACCTTCTGATCATACTGACTTTGATTGTGTTCCTACCAACTTGGATCATAACTCATTGTAGTTATCATCCTGAAGAACTGGGGGACTTCAAGGTCATATTTAGCCCACCCAATAACACCACTAGTAATACACTTGCTAGACATAAGAGGGATGGGTATTCAGAGTCTGAAGGGACTGAAACTAATGGTCTCACAGAAAACATGTTACTTAAATTTAACTATAGCTATGCTCAGAAGTCAGGATATGATAAAATGTTGGATATGTAGTAAACTGCATCCAAGCACAGCCCGTATTCCACTCATGGCTGTACCCGTGAATATCACCCCTTTTCTAAACGGAACACCCCCCATTACTCTCACTGGAGTGCAGATAACACCAGGGAGTAGTCCTGTCACCTTCCAAGCAATGGGAAGGAGTCATTTCCCCGATTGGTGTTTTAGATTGGGTAACTCATCAAAGGGTGGGGAAGTATGCAGCCGCACTAGGAGCAACTTCTCCATGTCCTTGGATAACTCCACAGTGTTTGACACCTGAGATCATGCCCTAAATCACACCATATATGCCCTCATACATGCCCCTGACCCCCATGCTGAGATTGCAGAACTACTCTCACAGCTTGCCCTTGCAGGATTCTCTGAAGTTACCTAACAAATCCTTAGCAGACGGCCACTCGCCTTGGGCAACAGCACATATGTTTGTTGCGGAAGGACATGCCATCCATGGATTCCTAGGGATCCCCAGGGGATGTGTTACTTAGCCTCAGTCCCGATAATGGGAATTCTTGGAGACAATAAGGGTCGTCACTTGCTTAGGGCTGGTGGTCATCCCAGATACCCCCTCGAACATTGTTATGCCAGATCATTGTTCTTGGAAAAGGACATGGCCTGGGCATGGTTCCCTTCAGGATCCGGATGGGGTATTGACATGATGAAAAGGCTAAATAATAATTCTGGGATTTTGGATGAAATACTAGATAAGAATTCTGCTGACATTACCAGCCTTAACTTGGAAACCAGAGCACTAAGAAAGCAGCTAGAGCTTCATGGCTTGGCCATTAAAAGCATGAGTGCAGCACTCACAGGATTATGTGAGGTAACAAAGGATTATGAATGTTGTACCTGATATAGAATACCAGTATGGAGGTCCCCGATTATTTTGATATAATTGCTCAGCACAGGAAGGAGGTTGACAAGTTTCAGCTTGAAGCAAGAGACCTTGCTAAGACTTGGAACCCCTTGGGTAGCATGGGTGGGTTTGGTTTCAATGGAGTTGTCTCCTGGATTAGGGATATTGCTATGTTTGTTGTACTGATTTTGCTTATGGTATTACTTTTATATGACCGTTTCAAGTTTATTATGTGCATGATTTCCTGAGGTACTCGACCTCCCGACCCAGCTGCAGCTAAAAGAATGTGTCTTAGCTTTTACTATGGTCACCAGGATGAATATGTCACAATGAGAAGAGACAAGTCATCTTCATGATTTGATTTCATGACTTAAAGAGGGGATTGTAGTGATATGACTGAACAATAGTGACTCCATCTTGTTCTGGCTATAGAGCAATACGCTTTTAATTTAGTTTTGAGAACTTATTCTGAAGTTTTATTCTTCACTTTTAGGGTGTAGCTATAGGTCACAAGAGCATGCATAAACTTGCTTGCATAAGTATTTTGTGAGCATTCTATAATGTATAAATAAGATGTGGCATCTCACGCCTTCCTCTTTTTGGGGTACACAGGCTCGGGATGGGAAACCAAGTATTAGTCATCACCAGATGGTATTTTCATCCTGGTAACCTTGTGACAGCTATGTCTCAAAGGTTATTTACATTATAGGCGTGTATAACATTATGGTAATGAACTGTTTTATTATTAATGATATTCATATATCCTCCCACTAACACACCCCTTTTCCCCCCCATTACGATTGGAGAAGATATTTTGTTTATAAGCTGTCTCCACCCAAATACATATCGTACATTTTCTTTGAACTAACTCTGTTGTAGTATTCTGTTTATTGAAAGTGTCTCCCAGTACTGGGGGGGGGTCTCGAAGAGTGTCTTGCAGTATTAACCCTTGGCTAGTCCATGTGTTACCTGGAGTACCTGTAGAACCACTACAGGGTACACTGGTGGAGCTGACAAATAGGACATGACAACCTCCTTTGTGGATATGGGTTTCTAGGGGCGCACTATGCTGGAGGTTCCCATTAGGGTGTCAAGTGCCAATACAGAAGATGCTCCGCTGGCAGGAGCTCTGCTCACTTCACTAGATGATGGATGGGAGAGGGGGGTCTTCAATATCTTCTTCCTCCTCTCCCAGCCTTAACATCTGCCTTTCCCTCTGACGCACCCTGTCAATTAGTCTGCCCCGCCATGTTGTCAGAGCACTACACTGCACAGCCATTTTGCCCTTGATGCGAGGGTCATACATGGCAGCCAGCATCAGTTCTGGGCAAGAGGTGGTCAACTCCTGCCCAACTCCAGCAAGAGGCGGTCTGCGTGCACCTGCTCAACTCCACCAGAAATGTGTTTAGCAGAGCCAACACATCAGGTTGAGGGCCACCACCAGGCAAAGGTTCCTCAGCCGACTTGAACCGCTCCAATTTGCTCTGAAGGTGGTTGAAGAGTGGGAGCACATGACCAATGCTGGCATCTTCGCGGCTTAGGTGTTCTGTGACAGAGAGGAAAGGTTTGAGGGCTGCCACAATCTGCCCAATTATGGCCCAGTCCTCCCTGCCTAAAGTTCTCTCTATGCCAATGTTATGATCACATGCCATGGCATGGAGAGCCTTCTGCTGCTCAAGGATGCGTTCCAGCATTGCTAGGGTTGAATTCCACCTAGTCCCCACATCCTGTTTTAGGCAGTGTTCTGGAACTGGCCTGCCTTCCTCTGTTCCACATTGAGGAGGTGGCTGTGCCTCACACTCCGATGGAAGTGGCCATCCATCTTCCGACAAGAGTCCACCACTTTGGACAGCCTTCCATCGCTGCCAGAAATGGTCTCCACCAACCGAAAACTGTCAGTTACCACCTGGTGGAGAAGGTGGGCTGAGCAGCGCACACCCACAAAGCTGCCATCCCTTACAGCCTTGACCATCTTGCTGCCTCCATCAGTGACAACATAGCCAACATAGCCAATCCAGTAGTTGCTGTCTGCCTGTCCAAACCACTGCAACATCATTTTCTGCAGGGTTTGCAGGATGTTTTGCGCTTTTCATCAAGCACCTCAGCGTGCAGGAGGAAGGAACGGTGCCCCTGTTTGTCAACTGCTGACGAGGATCCAGATGTTTGAACTACATCATGGGACACCTTGGCCTGCCACCAAAGTGCCGTCAGGGACAGGAAGGCATGCTGGGCACTACACGCACGCCACAGGTCAGTGGTCAGTGCTGTCCACCTGCCCTTCCAATCTCCTCCTTGAGCACCCCGACACAAGACCTGTATAAGGCTTGCACCACAGTTTGGCTGAAGGTCTTACGTGATGGCACACGGTACTGTGGTGCAACAGCCTGCATCAATTGCTTGAAGGGCTCAGCTTCCACCATGTTGAAAGGTGCTCCTCCAACTGCAATGAGCTGGCCAATCAGGCATGTTATTTTATGTACCTGCGCCCGAGACATACCCTTACTCTGAAAGCCACCAAAATCTTTCAGGGTGGCCTGGCTGGTATGGATTGGATGTGGGATGGTAACAGCATTCTTTTCTGCCTTATACTGGCTGGTGGTGCTGGCACTTATGGTGGCTGTGGTGGTGCCACTATTGGTTCCCCTTTTGGTGTTTGGAGGAGTGGCCAAAATAAACCTCCCCTAACAGCACTGCATGGGGGTGCATACACATGTGCTGGTTCATGCCACCATTACTGAGATGCCCGATGTCAGGGCCCCCGGCTGACTTCCCTGCCACAGTGATTGCATTTGGCCTTCTGACCGACACCAATTCTTTTAAAATGCTGCCAAATGCTGCAACGGCAGCCACCACCAATGACACTGCCTGATGGGTTCCCTTCCACTGCAGTGGTCACACTCTCTTTCTGAGGTTCGGCAGGAGCAGGAGGAAGAGACCTGAACATCTCAAGTATTTTGGGTGCGGTGATGGATTGAGGCCTAATGGTTGCATTGGCCCATTCTGATGCTGGAGGCTTAGAAAGCACGTGAGCAGGGGTCTTTTCAGGAGAGAAACGTAGTGGGGACTGAGGGGAGTTACTTTCTGGGCTGTCGGTGGTGCCAACATGGGCAGAGGGCTGGAAATTAAATTTGTCTACAACAATGTCAGGAAAGCCTGCTTCCCCCTCTTTCACATTTCCAAGGGAACAGTGATCATTAGAAGCAGTAAACTCTGTCTCCTTGCTGATCACTGCCAAGCTCCCTGTAGTGCTGATGGTGATGGCACCGGCAGCAATGGTGGTGGTGACATCATCATCATCATCATCATCATGAGCCTGTGCCTCCTGACATGTTTCCTGCTGCATGGCCAGGATCTCCAGCTTTGGCCGCACAAACGTATGTGCACTGGGAACCCCTTTGGCCTGCCCTCTTCCATAAAAGGTACCAATGGGCAGCATGCTACCAGCAGCAGTGGCAGAGGTGGTAGCGTCACTTTTGCTATGAACTGTGCTGCTGGTTCTAGGAGGTAAATCCTGCAACAGCTGGCGACGTGCAAATGTCTGTTTGCCAGGCTCTTTACCACCAGCAGTCTTCACTCCCATTCGCCTCAGCTTTATGGGAGGTGAGCTGAGCTCAGAGACAGAACTTCCCACCTGCTGCTCATGTACACAGCTCATAGCTCTCCCTCTCCCAGCAGCACTCTTACTGCTTTTTTGGCCTTGTTTGCTGCTCATTTTTCCTAAAAGTTAGAAAACCAACCCAAAAAAAAAAACAAAAAAACAGAAACTAAAACACTAACAGATGATACACTCGCAAACTACAACAGATATAAACTAAAATAAACAATGAAAAACTAAGGATTGCAAAGATATTCGCTCAGATGCACAGACAAATAATCGTGTGATCTGCTCCACTACACTAACTAACCCACAGGGAAGTCACATGATCGGGCCTCAGCAGCAGAAGAAAACCTCAGATTGGTCAAGAAAGTCACATGTTGTTTCCGTTGTAACGAAATTTGGACCAAAAAGTGAACGCATCTAACGAAAATTCGTATTTCGGATCGGAAATTCAACGGAATTTCGCATAAAAACCAAACTTCCATCAGCATCGACTGTCATATTGAGGTATATATATTTTTGCCTTTAAATTCATCGTAAAGAACGTTCGTACAAGTTAATGAACCTAACGACGATTCGTACATTGAAATTTAATTTCGGACACGAATTACGAAGTATGAATGAATTCTAATATGAACCGTAACAGAACGAAACAAAACTAATTTGTTGACGGCGCCCATGTCTATTGGGTACAACCATCATGTCGAATTTTACATGCGATTATTGCCAGCGGCTCTAGCCCGCTAGCAATAATCATTGTGTTCTCCCAGCAGGGACAACTCCCCTCGCCCCCCCACCCCCTCCCCTGCAACTTGTGGTTGGCTTTACTCAATGCAATGACAAGTTGAAGTCAATAGTTCACACCAATGTGCTGATGATGAAAATGGAACATGCTGCAATATAACACAGCTCAACACGCTACAATGTGTAGATTTTGCAAAGTTTAACATTATATGTCACACTAAACATAGAAGAACATTCTACGAAAATCCTCAGGAGTTTAGCCAGTTAGGTCATAAATCTATCCACCATGCTTGCTTTCAATTTTGTATTGATGGATAACGGTACAAATGTAGGTTTGTAAATCCACAATACATAGTGCTTGTTCTCATGGGCATACGCAAATAGGGGCAAGGGGAGGCAATTGCCCCCCCCCCCCCCGGAATCATCAGGTGTTGGATTGCAGTTGCATTGTGTCTGTGTGTTGTGTTGAAATGTCCGCCGCACACTTTTTTTATAGGTCTGTAGCTGCTACTACACTGTTCTCTGCTCTGTCCCAACACTGTCCTGTGTCCTCCGCTCGGCCTTTCCGCACTCCTCATCACTGATTGTCTGCCTGTGTAGGTGTGTTGTTGTAGATGGATCCGCCCACTCAAGTGCAAGCCGCCAAGCCGAGTCATATGCTGGCAGTCTGCCACTATGTAGATCCGGGCCGACACTGCCACCGCCCACTCAAGTGTGAGTCGCCAGTGATATGCTACCTGTGCCTAGGCAACATAAGAACTGAGAAGAACCACAGGTAAAAGCAGTTAGTAGTAGCCAGGACTCCCAGGAGGAAGAAAATTTTGATTTATTGCTAAATTTGCTGGAAAGATATCTCTTTAGTGTATTATTTTGTCATTATCATGACTAAAATACAGAGATAATTCATGTTTTCTTCACTTTGTATTAGACGTTACTACTCAGGCCAGGCATACCAGACCAATCCATGCCCATATCATTTATATAGCCTAGAGAATGCAATGTACATCTTTTTGTATTGCAATACATCTGTTGTGGCCATATGTTGATCTTGATGAAAACAGTTATACAGACTGTATAGCTGTTTTTAGCAAGATCAAAATGTGGGCAGAACACAATGGCGGCCTGTGCATTAAGGGCGCACGGGCGCCGCCCCCTCTCTCATCTATAGATAGATTCATGCAATGCATGAATCTATCTATCTATGGCTGCCGCTGCCACCCCCTATTCAGGCGCCACACCCTTTTCGGGCACAGGGCACCTGAATTACAGCGGTGAGGGGGCATTTTTGAAAGACCCTTCATATCACCCCCTATGGCTGCCCCCCTGAAAAAAGTTCTGCGGTTGCCCATGCTTGCTCTGGCAGTCATTAACACATTCTGACAAAACAATACAATGATTTCATGATCATTGAGACTTGTGAAGATCACTGTTGACAGCATCCATCAACACATTGCTGAATATTCGAAACATCCAAGATACAGCATGCTTTAGGTGTGTCTAGCCTTTAGCAAAGTGTCAATGAATTCTGAAATTTACTGTAGTGATAAACAAACTCTTACAAAGACGTGTGCATTCTCTAAAGGCTGTAAGTATAATTGGAAGCCGACTTCTACTTACTTCCCAGCGACCAATTTGATACATTTTACATTTTATTTCACTTATAAATGTGGGCAAAGCAGCGTTTCTGTAGCAATCTATACGAAATAAAATGTAATCTATGACTATGTAGCATCACTCTTTAATTATACTTATAGTAAACTTTTATCACTTTTCAAATTCTGCTTATTTTTCCAAAAAGACTCACCAGGGCTTTTTTTCAAGCGGGAACGCAGGGGAAATGCAGTTCCGACACCTCCACCGCTGAATGTATGTAATGGCAAGGAATGCTGGTTTGTGCTACAGTGTCTATTGATGCTGGCTGCTAATGGATCTATTGTTTCTGGAGGGGATCTATTTCTGCAGAAGGGTTGATTGCTGCTGGGGAGGTCTATTGTTGCTGGGGTTATGGTTGCCACCTCAACCCTTTAAACCCAAACACATATTAATTACACAGGTTCTGTGGCTGATTAATGTGGTAATTAAACTCACTTGGTGTTTTATCTGCATTTAATTAGCCTCAGAACCTGTGTAATTCAACGGTGTTTGGGTTTAAAGGGATGAGGTGGCAACTCTAGCTGGGGTGGGTCAGTTGTCGCTGGGAGGGATCTACTGTTGAGGGAGCAGTCTATTGTTGGGTGGCATTTTGTTATAGGTGGTTCACTATTGTGGGGGGGGGGGATCTGTTGTTGCTGGCGGGTCTATTGTTGTTGGCTGTGGGGGTCTATGTTACTGCTTTTCTTGTTATCAATAACAAATTCCATACAAATTACTTACTTACTCTCTAAAAAGGGGCAGTGCTGGGCGGTGGGTAGGGGGTGGAACCAAGGACTGGTGCTCAGAGGTAGGTAGGGGCAAAGACAATGGGTAACTCCCAAAAGGGGGGGGAGTTCCTGCACCTATTCTCTGAGAAAAAAAAAAAGCCCTGCATTTAACATAATACATTACATTTAACAATACAGTCCTGGGATGTAGTAACTAGGCAAGAAAGATCTTATGCTTTTTCTTTTACGCTAGGTTTTTACCCTCCTACATTCCAGCTTTTACCATTCATGCCAGCATTGTACTCTGGAGGGGGAGAGAGAGAGAGACCCCCCCCCCCCACAAAAAAAAAACATGAATTTATGCAGAGGGATGCAGACTAGAATACTGCAATCACTGAGCAGCAAAATGATGATATCACCTGTGATGTATTTCAGTTATTCTGCAAACCTGGCCCGAGGACAGGGTTGATGACCACTGTTCTAAGGCACCATTTGCATGGGTGTTCTCCCAACTTTCTGAGATGGGAATGAGGGACACCTATCAAAAAAAAGTATGTAGGCATTGGACACACCCTCTGCCACGCCCCCCCAACCACTTCAATACTGGGCATTTTCCCCCCCTTCTTGCCCAAGCCAATTTTCAGCTTTCAGTGCTGTCGCATTTTAAATGACAATTGCGCGGTCATGCTACACTGTACCCAAACAAAATGTTTATCATTTTGTTCCCACAAATAGAGCTTTCTTTTGGTGGTATTTGATCACCTCTGGGGTTTTTATTTTTGCTAAACAAATAAAAAAGCCTGAAAATTATGAAAAAAATAAAAATAAAAATAAAATTCTCATTGTTTGTTGTAAAATTTTGTAACCAAGTCGGTTTTCTCCTTCACCGATGGCCACTGATGAGGCTGCACTGACAGGCACTAATAGGGAGGCACTGGCCGGCATTACTTATGGGCACTGATTTGCATCCCTGGTGGTCATGGGTGGGCACACCTGGTGGCAGTGTTGCCAACCATCAGTATTTTTACTGGCAGCCAGTAAAAAATGGGCACTTTTCTCCTGCCAGTAAATGAAAAGGTTGCCAGTAAAAAATATATGGCTGTGACGCTTGGCTCGGAACTGGGCACGCGCAGCTTGGGTCTGGAGCCAGCCAGAACCCCTCCGTTGCCTGATACAGTGTGTTCAGGTGGTACCGGCGGGGGACGGGTCTGGTGGAGGCAGTACCTGAATGTGTAGTGTGATGTCTTGGTGCAAGGAAGCCGAGCGACCAGAGCCCCGTGTACGGGTCTGTGGGACAGGAGCAAGGCAAGCTGGGAGTGGGGCTCTGTCAGTGCTGTTTGGCCTGGAGGGAACTGAAAGGACCACCTGGTGTGGAGAGAGACTGTCACTGTGACTCAGGAGGGGACGTATCAGTGATCTGTGCTGCTGCACACTGCTGTGAGCGACACTGTAATGCCCTGTACACACGGTCGGACAGACGACAAAATCTGTCTGATTTTTTCCAATGGATTTTGGCCCAAACTTGTCTTGCATACTTACGGTCGCACAAAGTTGTCGGAAAATCCGATCGTTTAGAACGAGGCGACGTACAACGGGACTATAAAGAGGGCAGTAGATAATAGCTTTCATCTCATAATTTATTCTGAGCATGCGTGGCACTTTGTGCGTCAGAATTGTCTACACATGCTTGGAATTTAAACAAATCGGATTCTGTTGTCGGGTAATTTTAGATCCTGCTCTTAAACTTTGTGTGTCGGAAATTACGACTGAAAAAGTCAGATGGAGCCCACACACACACACACACACACACACACGATCGGAATTTCCAACAACACAGTCCGATCGCACATTTTCCGTCGGAAAGTGCGACCATGTGTAAAGGGCATAAGAGTCCATTTCCTGTCTCTGAGCCACTTGCTTACTATTTTGAGAATAAAATAAGAACTATGCTTTTTGCCTTAATATCTACCTTAAATCACATTGCTAATTGCATATTATACTTATTTGTAGCCTAAATACTGAAAATTTGCACTTACAACTGTAATTTTTCTAACTTTTGGAAATACCAATAAAAACGTTGCCAGTAAGTTTTGGGTGTCGTGTCAGTAAATTTCAATCTGGGAGGCACCCCTGGTGGGTCCGAACTGATAATCAATGTGCTGCTCATTAGCGCAGAAGCTGCCGCCCCTCCCCTCGTTAGGAGAGCAGCCGATAGGCTCTCTTCTACCTGCGATTAGAGGAAAAGCTGATATAGGCACTTCCTGTTTACCATGTCACCAGCTATGATTGGACACAGCTGATCGCATGGTAAAGAGCCTACGTCATAGGCTCTTTACTGAGATGTGGACATTAAAATGACGTCCCAGTCAGCATAATTAAACCACTTTGTTGGCAAAAAAAAAAAAAAAACAGAGGGAGGGAGGGGAAAGGAAGAGGGATTAGTTAAACCCACAAGTTTAACTTTTTTTTTTTTTTTTTTACCACTTCTATTCTTTTAAATTTACTAATGCAGCAATTTAGATGAAAGGTTTTTAATACATAAATAGTGCATTTTATATTCAGCTATATAGATCAGGTCAAAATGAGGGACAAATGAGGGGGGAAGGGGGACATTGTGCCAAATCAGGGACAGTTGGGAGCTATGGTGTTTAGCCACGCTGCAAATTCCAGGTCCAGTAGATTCCTGCTGTTGGGATGGACAGCTGTGGCCACCATGCCTGTTCACACAGCCAGCTTTGTGTCCATCCAGCTGTAATCCCCACAGATGATCGCTGGCTGTGTGAACAGGTATGAAATGTTGTGGTCGCTAACATTTTAGTCTACAGGCTCAGTGGACACAGCGATCCGCATGCAACTGTCAATTCCAACACCAGGAATCGTTTTCTTTCCGCTGGGATTTGCAGCGTGGCTGAACGTCTGTGCGAATGGTGCCTACGTGGGGATAGCTTTGCTTTGTAGGGACATTCAATTACATCCTCGTGTCTTGGTTCAGGAAGTTAACAGGGCGGAGAGGAGGAAAAAAAATATAAAAATAACCTGTCAGAAGTCCTAATTATTCCCTACTCTGGCCAAAACTAGTAAAAATAGGTGTGGGTTCTATATACACTTTAACCACTTATCGCCCGCCATATAGCAGAATGACGTCAGCAAACGGTTGCGTTATGCTGACCGGACGTCATATGACATCTTTCAGGATAACAAGCCGATGCGCGCCCCCGGGGGCACGCATCATGGCGATTGTTGTTACAGTAACACATCGCAACACCGATCTAGGTAAAGAATCTCTGATGGAAACTCTTTACCTTGCGATAGCCATATCCATATTGGCTAGTGTCTGTGCTGATTGATGCCCATCACTAGTCACCACCAGGTATGCCACTCATGGCCACCAGGGATAACAATCAGTGCCCACAATGGATGCCTGCCAATCAGTGATGCCCATCAGTACTATCCAGTACTATCCATTAGTATACATCTATGCTCCCTTTAAGTGCCACCTCATTGGTGCCCATCAGTGAAGAAGAAAACGTACTGGTTTACAAAGTGTTGTAATTTGTTTAGCAGAAAATAAAAATCCCAGAGGTGATTAAATACCATCAAATGATAAAAATGTAATTTGGTACAGTATAGCATGACCGCGCAATTGTCAAAGTACAACAGCACTGAAAGCTAAAAATTGGCCTGCATAGACCCATACACATCATGTTTATTCCCTAGTTGCATGACCTGCCACAGGACAGACATATCTGCATACACAAGCAAATCAAGATTTTTCGCAAACCACAACCCTGGTTCACCCGACAGATGCATTTTTGGAAAATGACACAATGGGATCTATTATTTCAAACATCAGCAAACAACAGCATTGGAAGAGTCTACAATACATGCTGAAAATTCTTAGAAACCATAAACACAGAAAAATACAAACATTTCAAAGAATGTATACACATTTTTCTTAAAGTACACATACTCTATCCTTTTGCACAATTATCCAAGTCATAGTAAACAGCAACCACATTTTTTTTTAAGTTTGGGGAAACAATTGATTAGCAGTTCTGTAAAGTATACCATGTAATACAGAAGTTTTAAAACATGTTTGGAAGTTTAACGTAATTTGGACACCCTTGTTATTTTTCCATATATTTAGCAACACAAAAAAAAAAAAAAAGCTAAAAAGAATAATAAAAAAGAAAATAAATAAAAAAAGGAAAAGGGTAGATAAACAAAATAACTTACATTGCAAGCAAATTGGAGGATAGCACAGAGTGTGGGTCATGTAAACAGAATCCAGGTGGTGGAAGGGGAACTGCTCACCATGTTCTCTTAGTTATAATAAACCCATCAACTATACATTCCACACTATACAGTTGGCCGTAGATTGTATACAGCTGGTTTCAGCAGGGACAAATTACTGAACTGTACAGGTTGGTGATTACTGAACTCTGGTTCTCAATGTGTCCTCAGTCCATGTATTTTAGATCTCTTCACAGACCCACAGGTGAGATAATTAGTGTTTTTTTTTTTTTTTTTAACACAGGTTCCTAATTTATTCAGCTGTGTCCCTGCCTGGCATGGAGGAAACTATGCACTCTTCACAAGTCATTAAAATTGGGGTTGGGCTTCACTGCAAAAGGAACATGAGATTATTATTATTTTAACCATCAAGGAGGGGAAATAATTTACAAGGGGGGGGGGGAGGGTGGGACTTTAAATGCAGCACATGGAAGCAACCTTGCTTCTCTAGTCATTTATATATATAATTTATTTATTTATTTTTGATATATATTTAATTAATTTTTCTATTTTCATATAAAAAATCTTTTTTCCTAGATCCCATATATGCTCGCTCCTGATGAGTGGCGGCTAAGTCACGAAACGCGTAGAGCTACCGGTTTCTATGTATTTACCAAATTGCATTAAGACCTCTAGGTCAATATAGAATTTTTACTCCCCCTTCAGTTTTAGTGAGGTCATAGGTCCTGCGGATTTTACCTTTAAAGTATTGTTATATACCATGTCCTTAGAGACGAATGAGGAAAAGCTTTATTGTTTGCATCATATGAATTTTTATATTTATTTTTATATTGTCTTGCTTATTTTATATTATAAATGCACTTAATTGTAGTGTATTTTTAATGGATTTATCACCATATGTATCATTATTTGTATGTTATCTGGCATTTTTATTTTGTATTTATTTATTTATATTTATTTGCATTATTATTATGTATTTTTGTATATCTAGATGGATGTATCAATAAAACTTCTTCACATTCGCCCTTTTATTGTTTTGCTTCCATGTGCTGCATTTAAAGTCCCACCCTCCCCCCCCCCTTGTAAATTATTTCCCCTCCTTGATGGTTAATGTAATTGGGATGGATACTCACGACCTTACCAGGCCGTGTTATCATTTAAAGTCCCTAGGGATGGAATCATTGGGCCCTATCAGACCTTGTTTTCCTTAAAGTCCCTATTTCTTATAAAATGTTTTCATTATTATTATTTTGTTTATTGATAAAGAACATAGCCTTTCATTCAATTGAAATCAAGCATCCGTGGTCATCTGTACTTTAGCTGCTTTATTGGACTGGTACAGCATGAATAAACAGAAAAGAAGCGCACTCACATCCGTAAATTGAGGGAATACACAAAAAAAAGGTGTACTATAACAGTAAACTTAGGTCGGACTTTGAAGACATAAGAAACAATGAAGTAGTATGAAAATAAACACGATTTATTGAAAAATACACAACATGAATAGAACAGTACAGAAAAATAAAAAATCATGTATATTGATACATAATGTGCATTGAGCCCTTGTGTATCAATATACACAATACACAAGGGCTCACTGCACATCATGTATCAATAAACATGATATTTAATTTTTCTGTACTGTTCTATTCATGTTGTGTATTTTTCAATAACCACTTCAATACAGGTCACTTAACCACTTCCCGACCAGCGCACGACGATGTACGTCGACAGCATGGCACGGGCAGGCATATTGGCGTACAGGTACATCCAATATTCAATGCCGCCCTGCCATCGGGAGAGCGCCGCCGGCGCGCTCCCACGCTGGTCGGGACCCCCGTGAGTCCGGTCGCGGGACCCGCAGACTCGATCCCCGTGGGCATCCCCGCGATCGTCTCACGGAGCGGCCGAATGGAGGAAATGCCGTGTAAACAGCATTTCTCCATTCTGCCTAGCAACTAGTGACGCTGATCTCTGCTCCATGTGATTGGAGCAGAGATCAGTGTTCACTAAATGAAAGCCCAACCCCCCCACAGTTAGTAACACACCCCTAGGAACACTTAACCCCTACACTGCCACCCACTGGTTAACCCCTTCACTGCCTATAGCAGTGATTACTGTATAAATGACAATGGTCCCAAAAATGTGTCAAAAATGTCCGATGGGTCCCCCACAATGTCACAGTCACAATAAAAATCGCTGATCGCCGCCATTACTAGTAAAAAAAAATAATAAAAAATTATTAATAAAAATGCTATAAAACTATCCCTATTTTGTAAACGCTATAACTTTTGCGCAAACCAATCAATAATCGCTTATTGCGATTTTTTTACCAAAAATATGTAGAAGAATACGTATCGGCCTAAACTGAGGGAAAAAAATGTTTTTTTATATATTTTTGGGGGATATTTATTATAACAAAAAGTAAAAAATAATGAGTTTTTTTCAAAATTGTCGCTCTATTTTTGTTTATAGCGCAAAAAATAAAAACCGCAGGGGTGATCAAATACCACCAAAAGAAAGCTCTATTTGTGGGAAAAAAAGGACGTCAATTTTGTTTGGGAGCCACGTCGCACGACCGCGCAATTGTCAGTTAAAGCGACACAGTGCCGAATCGCAAAAAGTGGTCTGGTCTTTGACCAGCAAAATGGTCCGGTCTACAAGTGGTTAAACACCTTCCTGCCCAGACCAATTTTGAGCTTTCAGCGCTGTCGCACTTTGAGTGACAATTGCGCGGTCATGCTACGCTGTACCCAAATGAAATTTTTATCATTTTTTTCCCCCACAAATAGAGCTTTCTTTTGGTGGTATTTGAACACCTCTACGGTTTTTATTTTTTGCTAAACAAATAAAAAAAGACCGAAACCTTTGAAAAAAATATGTTTTTTTGTTTCAGTTTCAAAACTTTGTAAATAAGTACGTTATCCCCCTTCATTGATGGGCACTGATGGGGCTGCACTTACGGGCACTGATAAGGCAGCACTGGTGGGCACTGATGAGCTGGCACCAATGAAGTGGAACTGATGAGGTGGCATTGATGGGCACTGATATGTGGCACTGATGGGTGGCACAGATGGGCGATACGGATGGACACTGATAGGTGGCACAAATTGGCACTGATAGCTGGCACAGATTGGCATGGATAGGCGGTATGAATGGGCATGGATAGGTGGCACAGATGGACATGGATGGGCACTGATAGTTGGCACCGATGGGCACTGATAGGTGGCACAGATGGACACTGATAAGCGGCATTGTATTGTTTTGTTTTGTACTGATGGATGCCAATCAGTGCCAAACAATAATGCATGCCAATCAGTGATGCCCATTGTGGGCACTGATTGGCATCCATTGTGGGCACTGACTGGCATCCCTGGTGGTCTAGGGTGGCATACCTGGTGCTGGACATCCCTGGTGGTCTGGTGGCGTCCCTAGTGGTCTAGTGTGGGCATCCTTGGGGGGGCTGTGCTGATAATCGATCAGCACAGATCCCCCCTGTCAGAGGAGCAGACGATCGGCTCTCCTCTACTCGCGTCTGACAGACGCGAGTGAGGGAAAGTCGATCACCGGCTCTTCCTATTTGCACTGTGATCAGCCGTGATTGGACATGGCTAATCACGTGGTAAAGAGTCTCCGACTTTACCGAGATCGTAGTTGTGGTGTGTCAGACTGACATCCCGCAACAACGATCGCTGCGATGCGCGCCACCCTATGACGTCCGGTCAGGATTTTGAAACCACTTTGCAGCCGTCATTTGACTACTGGCGGGCG
The DNA here is from genome assembly GCF_037356315.1 of Lithobates pipiens. Lineage (NCBI taxonomy): Eukaryota > Metazoa > Chordata > Amphibia > Anura > Ranidae > Lithobates > Lithobates pipiens. Next base: position 186,094,284 of record NW_027507789.1, on the reverse strand, counting down.
GCAAGTGGATAAATAGTGTTTATTTTAATACCTCTTCGTTGTTTCCTATGCCTTCAAAGTCCGACCTAGGCTTACTATTATAGTACGCCTTTTTTTTGTGGTACAGCATGAAGTCTGATTCAGGCTGGGTTCACACCATTGTGAATTGGATGTGAAATCCTCACATCCAATTCGCAATAGCAGGAGATTTTGACCGGCTCTCTATGGAGCCAGTTCACATATCTTCGCAGCAGGTCTGGTGCATTTTGCAGAAAAACCCTGTGCGTCCAAATTAAGCCCAAAATTCAGGCTGAAATCAGACCTGAAGCGGTGAACCAGGGCGCACCGGACCTCCTGCTGTGAGACTGATCCATCTTAGGTATGAACCAAGCCTAAGACCCTTTCACACGAGCAACTCCGGAAGTCAGCAGTAAAGCGGTGCTATTTTTAGAGCCGCTTTACTGTCTTTTTCGCAGCGCTATTCAGCCGCTAACGGGGCAGTTTAACCCCCTGCTAGTGGCCGAAAAAGGGTTAAATCCACCCGCAAAACACTGCTGCAGTATTGTGGCACTGCCCCATTGTTTTCAATGGGCAGGAGTGGTGGAGCAGCAGTGTATTCACCACTCTTACACCGCTACAAAGAAGCTGCTGGCAAGATTTTTTGTGACGCCCTGCCAGCGCACCGCTCCAGTGTGAAAGCACTCGGGCTTTCACACAGGGTTTGCAACTGAGGCTTTTTATCAGGCGCTATGCAGGTGCTATTTTTAGCGCTGTAGCGCCTGAAAAATGCATCCAGTGTGAAAGGAGTTTAAGTCTAGGTTCACATCTATGTGGCTGAGCTTGATGTGTGTTTTTTAGGCACATTATGCAGTGCGTTTTGCATTTTTTAACTCTCTGTAAACACACTGTATATTGCTGGTTGTTAAGGAGGGGGCCTGGGAAGCTGGTCATCACATCCTTAATGGTCATCAGCTGTCAGTGGAATTTACCGCTGACAGCTGAATGTAAAAAAAAAGAAATTGTGAAAAAAACGGCGTGGGGACCCTTAGCTGAGCATGCAGCCCGGCAGGCCAGGAAAGGGAGGGGACGAGCGAGCGCCCCCCCCCCTTCCTGAACTTTACCAGGCCACATGCCCTCAACATGGGGAGATGGATGTTTTGCAGAGCCCCCCGCTCCAAAGCACCTTGCCCCCACGTTGATGGGGTCAAGGGCCTCATCCGGGGTTGTGGGGGTCTGCGGACAGGGGGCTTATCGGCCGTGGTGTGGTTTTAAAAAAGGTCCTGTGCATTTTTGGGTCCGGTTCAGTTAAAAAAATTGCACCTGAACTGGTAAACAGAACTGCACCTAACTGCCGTGCTGAAACTGAGGTTGCATATGTGTGAACCCAGCCTAATACTTCTTATACTATTTGTAGCATAATCTGGGAAATGGCTGTTAAAAACAAAGCTTATCAGCAGTGGCGACTGGTGTTTTTTTTCTTTGGGGGGGCGGCAAACAACCCCCCCCAGTCGGCGGCACCCCTCCTGTTGGTCGGCCAACAGCACCCCCCCTTCCGACGGGCAGCAGCTTCTGTGTATCTTCTTTTCTATCACGGCAGCTCCTGTGCATCTCCTCTCTCCTCCTCCTAGGAGCTAGGCATCCAATAGGATCGCATGTCCTTTCAGCCGATTGGGTGATGGGTCTCACGACCCGCTTCCTGATTGGCCCGGAGGAAGATTAGTGTGCGAATAGCGAATATTCATTCACTATTGTCACACAACTGGGTGGGCTATTAGAGCCTCTGACTCTAATCACCTGCTTAAAAAAAACAGCCGTGCGCCCCTAATGGACGGGCTGCCACTGCTTATCAGAGGTGGGCAGATCTCTTTCAGAATGATGGATGAGGCAACATCCATCCAAAGAAGAAGACACAAATTTACATCAGTGCTTGTTTTAATGCCGCTCACTGCTGCAATGTGGGAACCCTGGGAATCCACTGCGGGTTACCACATTGCATGTCTCCCAGCGGCAGTTCACACTGCCCTATGCGAACTTCTGGGAGTGTCAGGTAAAAGCTAATGACTTCCCCAAATGAGTTTGCATATTGCAGTGTGATCTGCAAATTCGGATAGAAATCGGATCGCATGCATGTTCACGCCCATGCGATCCGATTCTGCTGTGGACCAAAAAAAGGGTCCTGTGTGAGTATGGACCAAATGCGATTCAAATTCAGCCATATTATGTGTATGGCTGAAATCGCATTGCACAGAGATGCCATGTGATTTGCACTGCAGTGTGGTACGAATCACACCCGATCTCGGACATCGCAGCAGTGTGCATTCGAGACTGAAACCGAAAATTGGATGAAAAATACCGCTTTTGACACAATCGTACGATAATCGGATTGTTAGTACAGAGCTTTCGAGAGCCAATCACGACAGGTCATCCGATGTTATTAGATCGGAGAAGCACGAAAATTTTCCTTGTACGATACCAGATTGTAGGATTTTCGTTTAGTCAGTACGGTTGTCGTCCGAAAATTATTATTATTATTTAAAGATACTTATATAGGGCCATCAATTCATGCAGCATACAATACAAATCCATTACAACACATGACATCACTTCTGATTTTTTTTTTTTCTGTTGTACGAGAATTTTCTTGACTTTAGTAACCTATTCAATTCTTACTAGTAAGCGAAAAAAAAGACTGACAATCTGTTGTCTGATTTTCAGATCATGTGTATGGGGCATTACATAGCTCACAACTGTCCCTGATTTCGAGGGACTGTCCCTCTGTCCCTCATTCCTCTTCATTTGTCCCTCATTTTGGTCTGATCTATATAGATATGTTTTGGCAGTGCATATGCATTGGGAGCATAAAACACAAAAGTGTGAATGGGTCCTAAACAATTATGGGATGTTACATTCATGGGAAGTCAACTTTGCCTTAAAAATAAATATAGCATTCTCCACTAGCATATCCCACAGGATGTATTATCTGTTCGGAAAACCTATTTTTCGATGAAGTGTAATAAAATCCTATTTTATGCAAACCAGTTTACAACAATTTTGTTCTTTAGGAAAGCAAAACTGCTATTCTGAAAATTGTAACTTCAAATAATGACATAAAAAAAAAAAAAAAAACACCTACTCTTATGCCCTGTATACACGGTCGGACTTTCCGATCGGACTGTGTTGTCGGAAAATCCGATTGTGTGTGGGCTCCATCAAACTTTTTCCGTTTCTGACACACAAAGTTTGAGAGCAGGATCTAAAATTTTCAGACAACAAAATCCGATCGTTTAAATTCCGATCGCGTGTAGGCAATTCTGATGGACAAAGTGCCACGAATGCTCAGAATAAAGAATAAATTCGTATTCATTACGTTTATTAACAGCCAAATTTGAAAGGAAATTACAATACCTATAATTTAATAGTTAGTTACTATTTCAGATTTTCTCATTTCTGGGTTTTCAGATTTTCGAATTTCGAATTTACAAATTTCAGAATTTTTCTAATTTACAAATGTACGAATTTACGAATATACAAATTTACGAATTTATGTATTCACGAATGTACGAATTTACAAATGTATGAATTTACGAATGTACGAATTTACGAATATACTAATTTACAAATGTATAAATTTACGAATTGCGATCATAACGAATGCTATGAAAAAAATAAAGAAAAAAAAACGAATTATACAAAAAAAAAGAAAAAATACAAAAAATTTCTTATAAGGATAGAGCTACAAAGGTAACTATTACAAAAACTATTGAGTACTGTCTGTGATACTTTTTTTTTGCACTAATATCCACATTTTCAGAATATGCTTTTAGGATGTACCCCCTTCTTCAAGTTCCAAGCGAGTAATTATTACAAGTTTAACCATTTGCCGCCCACCCACTGTGAAATGCCCTCATTGGCACATACACACTGAAGAAATGGCAAGTGCGTGCTGTTTCCTCAGCTGCTGTGCCGGTACCGGAGGCTACCGTGCGCATGCGTGGGAGTTACATCATCGAGGCTCCGGTCAATCACAGCGCAAACTATTGGTGTATGGGGAGCGTTGCAACAGCTTCGCTCGGAGGTAAGTATTTCATAATGAGCTAGTATGCCATGCATTCTAGCTCATTATGCCTTTTTCTTGCAGGTTATTTTTTGTTTGTTTTTCTAGGGTTTACAACCACTTCAAGAAACTGAGTAAGGGCCAGTTCACACCATAGAAACGCAGTCTGGATGCGTTCCAGGTGCTTTTCTGCATGCACGTTTTTATGCGTTCCAATGCGTTTTTGATGTGTTTTGGTGCATTTTTGATGCAGTCCAGTGCTTTTTTCTTAGGCTGGATGCACACCTATGTAGTTTAAGGCTCAATTCACACCTATGGCATTTTTAGTGCTTTTTGCAGATTTGCACTACAGAACGTGTTACATAGGAAACCATGCTAAATGGACTGTAGTGAAAATCTGCAAAATGCAAAAAGCACTAAAACTGCATAGGTGTGAATCAGGCCGTAGTGCTAGTTCACACCAGACGCAGTTCCTATCAGTTCTGTGCGCTTTTTTTCTGCATAAAATGCATGCACTGTGTTTTCCATGTATTCCAATGGCTCTAGTTCACACCATGCAGTCAGTTTCCGGTCAGTTTCTGCACAGGAAACTGACTGCATGGTGTGAACTAGAGTCATTGGAATACATGGAAAACACAGTGCATGCATTTTGAGTGCATAAAAAAAGTGAATGGAACTGCATCTGGTGTGAACTAGCACTAAGGACCAGTCCATACCATTGAAACGCAGTCTGGAATGCGCTCCAGATGCTTTTTTGCATGCACATTTTTGATGCGTTCCAGTGCGTTTTTGATGCAGTCCAGTGCACCCCCCCCCTTTTTCCCCCTTAACCTTAAATAAGAACATGAGTGTTCCGGTGCATTTTTGGTGCGTTTAGGTGTGTTCCAGTGCATTCCTGTGAGTTTTTTGGCTTTTTACAGTGTTCCAGTACAGTCCAGTGCAGGAAAAATGCAGCATATTCTACTTTTTTTTCTGTAACTGCAAGCACTGGTGTGAACTATGCCATTGAAAACCATATAACCTACTTTCCATGCGTTTTTGATGCATAAAAAAAACGCACTGGACTGCGTGTGGTGGGAACTGGCCCTTAATAAGGACAAGTGTGTTGCAGTGCGTTTTTGGTGCATCTAGATGCATTTTTTATACCATTTACAGTGTTCCAGTACAGTCCAGTGCAGAAAAAATGCAGCATGTTCACTTTCTTTTTCTGGAACTGCAAACACTGGTGTGAACTATGCCATTGAAAACCATATAACCTACTTTCAATGCAGAAAAAAAACACACTGGACTGCATGTGGTGTGAGCTGGTCCTTTTATTTTGTTCATCCAAACACTTTTGTTTAAACTGAAGCTTAAACAAACATGAATCTGTCACCTGTGAAGCAAGATGACAGTTTGGTAGAGCAAATAAACACATTTATGTTGCCACTAATGGTACCTTCAGTGGGTGGTAATCAGGTCCAACTATCTTTTGACCTTTTTATGTACAGTAAGTCCATGACTATAGAGCAGATAGCTGTATGGTGTGTAATGCACCCTATATGCTCTCTGTCTGGCCACAGCAGATAATTATTCAAAACAGTCACACCCAGAATAAGTTTTGTACTGCTTTGTAATATTTATACAGGGACCAAGAAGCTTGGCAGAGATGTAACTTTTATCTAACTAGAGAACTTCTGCACTGCCAACCTGCCAAACTGCCAAAAAAAAAACGTTGCACGTGTATGCAATTCGTTTTTATAACAAATTGGTCTGCTGCAAGCACAGACATAGGGAAAAGCCTACATCAGCCTCTCTCAACCTTTTTAGCCCAGGGGAACCCTTTAAATTATTTTCAGGTCTCGGGGAACCCCTGATCAAACCCATTCATTGGGGGTCAGTGGGAACAATGCCCCTTACTTTGGTGGTCAGTGTAAGAATAGCCCCTTACAGAGAGCTATAAAGATCATTGGTGTCATACCACTGGCTCCTCCAAGTGGCATTGGCTCAGAACTATATAGGCACCATCAAACAGGAGGTAAATCAGCCACAGCTCAAGGAACCCCTAGCCACCTCTGGAGAAACCCTAGGGTTCCACGGAACCCTGGTTGAGAATGACTGGCCTACATATTGCTAATAGGTGTCCCTCATTCCCATCTCACAAAGTTGGGAGGTATGTAGGTGCACAAATGAGACGCACACGGTTCATCAAATAAAATCTCACTTCTGACTTCTGCTGAAATGAATCGTCGTACTGTTTACACTAAGGCCCCTTTCACACTGGCGTGGGCAACTACATGGCAAATGAGGTTCAATGTAGAAAAATGTAAAATAATGCATTTTGGTGTCAAAAATATGAATGCAATCCATACACTGGGGGGAGAACCTCTGGGGAAATCTAGGGTAGAAAGGGACCTGGGGGTCCAGGGGTCTCAAACTGGCGGCCCTCCAGCTTTTGCTAAACTACAAGTCCCATGAGGCATCACAAGGCTGACAGTTACAAGCATGGCTCCCACAGGCAGAGGCATGATGGGACTTGTAGTTTTGCAACAGCTGGAGGGCCGCCAGTTTGAGACCTCTGTAGTAGATGATAGGCTCAGCAATGGCATGCCAAGCTGCTGCTAACAAAGCAAACAGAATATTGGCATGCATTAAAAAGGGGATTAATTCCAGAGATAAAACGATAATTCTCCTGCTCTACAAGACTCTGGTCCGACCACACCTGGAATATCCTGTCCAGTTCTGGGCACTATGTACTGGAAATGGAGCGAGTACAAAGAAGAGCAACAAAGCTAATATAGGGTCTGGAGGATGTTAGTTATGAGGAAAGGTTTTGAGCACTGAACTTATTCTCTCTGTAGAATAGACGCTTGAGAGGGATATGATTTCAATTTACAAATTCTGTATTGGTGATCCCACATTAGGATAAAACCTCACACTACCGGTGGGGGAATTATGACTGAAGCAGATCTGCTATTTAAATTCAAAGATAAAGTCGCATACTATTATAGATTGATATTTTTGCATTTTTCACATTCTTTATATGATGTCCGTATTGGAATGAGGAAATTTGAAAAACTAGTAAAGACTCCAAACAGACACTTGTCAATAGAACTTAACAATACATTTCTAGAGGGTAAAAGTAGTTAAAGTTTTAATATTAGCTCTGGTTCTTGCCCCTTCCTCACAAAACCAGTATGGGTATTGGGACAACTAGATAGCCCACAAGTGTGCTTCAACTTTAGTTTTGGTCAAGGGGATAACTTTGTAGGATCCACCACCTGCAATCTTACCGATGAAACCCCCGGCCTTTTTAATAGCACCAATAGACCAGATTACATCTGTTGGAAGGAAGGGTGTGAAGTTCAGACCGAGGGAGCAATCAATCCCCCAGTCTATCCTGTTACTACTCAATGCAAGTGACCGTCAGAGTGATTCCCCCTGTGTGACTCTGACTGGCCCTTATTACTTCTTGTTCGGTTGTACAGCTTATAAGGTAATTCCCCCTAATGCAAGGGGTTCATGCGTTATGGTGAAACTCGTCTCAGCATGTTATGTCGCGGCTGATCGTGAGGGTCTGACGGCACGAGAGAAGGTAAAAACGTCAGGGGGAGCTAGAAGGGAATTGTTCACCAACTCCGACCAGGTTTGGGCATGGTTTCCTGCTTGGACAGGCTGAGGGATTGAATTTATGAAACAAATGAACAATATCTCATCCTTTGTGGATGGGATGTTCAATGAAACCGTTGAAGCTGTAAGGGAGATCTCACAGGAACAATGACAGATGAAGACCCTTCTATTACAGGAAAAGATTATCCTTGATTATCTGTTGGCATCCGAGGTGGGGTTCTGTGAATTCATAGGAGAATACTTTTGTACCTGGATCGAGGATACTAGGGACCCATATGAATAAGGTTAGATCCCTGCAAGGCGAAGCCAGAGCTATAGCTAGTGAAAGTTGGAATCCTTTTAAGGGTCTGGGAAACTTTGGGGATTTTTTATTTTGCATCGGATCATGGTTGAAGGAAGTAGGGGTATATATATTCATGTTGCTTGTGTTTCTATTCCTTCTATATGCCATGATGAGGTGCTCCTATTGCCTGATCGGTGGAGTAAACAGAGCCTGAGAAGAGGACCACATCTTCCTCACTAAGATGAGACGCCCCAAAGTCCCAGCATGCCCTGGGACTGTGACGTCATAAAGAGGCGGGGTCACCATGTGACATCATCCGGTGACCACGCCCCATGCCTATATAAGTCGCCACGCACGTCGCACAAGCCAGTACAGCGGAAGACAGCGCCGGGTCAACATCGGAAGAAGAAAGAAGAGAGAAGAGAGAAGAAGGACAGAGGGCGGAGGAAACCGGGCTCCTCCGCTAGTAAAAGAGCTGCAAGAAGACAGCGGAGGAGCCCGGGAGAAGACACGGGAGAGCAGGAGAAGAGGCGGGAGAGCGGGAGAAGAGGCGGGACACCGGGAGAAGAGGCCGAACAGAGCGAAGAAGTCATAAGAAGACCCCCCCACGTCAGAAGAAGACCCCCGGAGCTGCTTGATAAATTACTTTTAAAACTTGTGTTGTGTTTTTTATTGACATTTTTTCCCCAGGTGAATGGGTAGGGGTACGATGTACCCCTTACTCGTTCACATAGGGTGGGGGGCTGGGATCTGGGGGCCCCCTTATTAAAGGGGGCTCCCGGATTTCGATAAGCCCCCGCCGGCAGACCCCGACAACCAACGGCCAGGGTTGTCGGGAAGAGGCCCTTGTCCTCATCAACATGGGGGCAAAGTGCTTTGGGGTGGGGGGGCCGCAGGGCGCCCCCCTTCCCCAAAGCACCAACCCCCCCATGTTAATGGGGCATGCGGCCTGGTACGGTCCAGGAGGGGGGGCGCTCGCTCGTCCCCACCCCCTTCCTGAACGGCCAGGCTTCGTGCTCGGATAAGGGTCTGGTATGGATCTGGGGGGGACTCCCATGTCGTTTTTTCGGCATAGGGGGTTCCCCTTAAATCCCATACCAGACCTAAGGGCCTGGTATGCTCCCAGAGGGGGAACCCACGCTGTTTTTTTTTTTTTATTTGGCGTGGAGTTTCCCCTTGAGAGCTCATTCTCTGATTGGCCGCGGCAAAAGTCGCCTGGCCTGGGGCGACTTAAAGTCGTGTTGTAAGTCGCCCCAAGTCGTGTTGACAAGTCGTGTCCAAGTTGCCTCCAAAAGTCGCGTTGGAAGTCGTGTTGCCCCTGTGTGAACCGGCTCTAAGAGTCAAGCCGTGTTTTTGTTTTTATGGACTCATATGGACTGTAAAGACTGGTTCATTTCCAGGTGTAACAACAAGATTTGTCGAGGGATACATATTAGCAATTGACAAAGAGGAGGGACTGTTGTGGAAATTTTTATTAATGTATATTGTCAGATGCCTGCCAGTGTCAGTTCTCCTGCATTATGCGAGCATGTCCGTACATACAAACACCAGTGAAAGACCGTTGGTTGCGGAAAGCTTCGTACTCGAGGAGTACGGTTTATACCAATAGTAAATGATTATGCACATAGTCCTGATCAGAGTAATGTTTGCAGTATTTTCACCCGACACAATGTGAGTCACATTGTCTTGGATACATGCGTGCGCATTTCTGTGCACGGTCAGCGGGAAACTACACACGTTGCTCTGCACATGAGCGATTTCATACGTCACTACCTGATATCTATTTGACTGTATACAAGTGTCCGATTTAGGTATACAAGTGTCTGGCTGATTGTGAAGCCACCAACTCTCTTTGTTATCCCTGTTCAGCCCTATAAATAAACGGGAAGATCTTAGGTCACTAGGACATATACTGACCTCCCAATGGGATACCGGCCTTTGTGTCTGTGTCATAAGATGCGCACGGGTAAGGCGCTCTGGCGAACAGTTGTGCGCAATAGGAATGAGCTAAAGCGATGAGCACACGCACACAGGGTGTGACCCCTCACTGACCTATAAAGGAAGTGAGGTCATCCAAACACACTGCTGGTTCATCTTCAGCTTCCTGTGATTCCCACGTCTGCTCGTGTGATCTGTATTACCCGTTGTGACCCGGATTGCCTCATCGACCTCGCTGATCTTCTCCTGACCCGACCTGTGGCTTGACCTTGGACTCCCGTTTTCTGAACGTGTTTGACCCTCAGCCTGCATCTGGACTTACCTAATATCTCCTGTGATCGACCCCTGGCTTGTCTTTGGATTACCCTTCTGTCTCAGCGTTCCTGGTACTTGTTGTCTTCTGATCTGGACTGTGTTTGACTCCTGGCCCGCCTCCTGGATTCTGCTTTTGCCTTACGGACTTGCTACCATTGCTTCTGGACCTTCCCACAGGACATCACCTTTCAGCTCTGCTCAAGCTACCTGCTGATCTACTAGCAAGTGACTGTCTTATTGGTAGCTTGTGCCTCTTGGTGCAACCATCCTCTGTGCCAGGGGTGGTCTGCGCTGAGTCGCAACAGCGACTCTCGGCATCTTGGCCTTGGTGAGTACATTTATATGATAGTCTGTGTTACTTGGTTTAAAGTGTGCTTTCCCGGATTATACGAAAGAACTGTAATTGTACTTATTAGCGCAGCGGAATTATTTGCTTATAGGCGAAGCTCATAATTTCCACAACAAATGTCTGCCCTAACAAAGGGCTAACATTTTAGAGACCACCCTCCTGCATATATATATATATATTTGAGACTTCCCCCCACAGACAACGACACTTGAGGCTTTCCAGAAATTCTTAACATTTAACATTTTTTAAATATCTTAAATGGTAGGAACTATATATATATTATATATATATATGGAGCCCGCAGAGCCTGTTATGTTTGTTAACCTTCAACCTGTACAAATTACTACAATATAATTCATTGACTGTATGTGTTTACACCATCTATGGGCACCTCCATCTTGGCCCCACCTTCAAACTCACTTTGCCCTGCTATATAGAAAATCACAATTTTTATGACTTTTGACAGTATCGCTATTCACAAAGGACATTTTCTAATGACAATCATACCATTACATTCCTCACCTACCTTTCCTGATATGAACAGAAAATGTTGGGCCTATCACATCAGTTTGTCACTGGGTGAAAAGAAAAACAAGTTTCATAGTTTTTATTAACCACTTACCCACTGGGAACTTTTGCCCCTTCCTACCCAGGCTAATTTTCAGCTTTCAGTACTTTCACACTTCGAATGACAGTTGCACGATTATGCAACACTGTAATCATATGAAGTTTTTATTACAAATAGAACTTTCCTTTTGGTAGTATTTAATCACTGCTGATGAAGTGCACTGATGGGCACTGATGAGACGACACTGATAGGTGGCAGTAATAGGTGGAACTGATGGACACTGATAAAGTGGCACTGGTGGACACTGATGAGGCTGCACTGATAGGTTGCACTAATGGCCACTGATAGGCTGCACTGATGGGCACTGAGAGGTGGCACTAATAGGCACCACTCTTGGGCACTGATAGGTAACACTGCTTAGTGACACTGATGAGCATGGATAGGTGGCACTGATGAGCACTGATTGGCAGCACCGGTGGGACTGCACTGATAATCAGGACACTGATAATTAGTGCCCTAATTATCAGTGCCGATGTCCCTTTAATATAAGCCGGTCAGCATGAGGAAAGTAAAGCAGATAACCAGCTTGTGTTTACATCCCGTGATCAGCTGTCATTGGCTGACAGCTGATAACATGATAATGGGCTGCTGTGATTGGCCCTTTACCTCGATCAGTGATCAGCTGAGTCCGAAGGACTTGGCGATCACAGAGCACGCCACCCGCGTGGTCACAGACTATGTACATAACTCCACCTCATCTGCTCACATACAGTACAGACTATGTGCCTAGCCCCACCCCTTCTGCTCTCATGCAGCACAGACTATGTACCTAGCCCCACCCCTTCTGCTCACACCCAGCACAGACTATGTATCTTGCTCCACCCCTTCTGCTCACCCACCCCTTCTGCTCTCATGCAGCACAGACTATGTACCTAGCCCCACCCTCTCTGCTCACAGGCAGCACAGACTATGTACCTGACTAGAGATGGGCTGGGTGAGCCCTTGTTCAGTTTGCGCCAGAACTCTCGAACATCGAGAAAGTTTGGCGCCGAATAAAGAACCCCATTGAAGTATGGGACCCAAACTGGAAAGATCAAAAGTGCCCATTTTGAGGGCTTAGATGCTCATCTGTGAGTGGAATTTTACATGAAACTCTGCTACACTGGTGGTCGCTTGGTGCCTCTCTCCCCCCTCCTTGTTCCAGTGTGGACACTCCTTCCTCAGTAAAGACATGGACAGATGAATGTATTTGTCTGTGACAGGTACATAAATACGATGCAAGCACCAACACTTTTGGTGCTGCGCCCAGGCGGCACTATAATCACCTCATCTCCAGCGTAGAGGTGTCCCCGAACTCCTCGCCTGGCCACTCAAATCTTTTGGCAGCTGACTTCCAGGTCTCGATCACTGGTTTCTTTCATTGATCAGGCAGGAACAATGTCACTCCCGCATATGTGCAGGAGTTCAGTCAGATTCAGCATTGCTGAATTCGTACAGCGAGCTGCGCGCGCTCGGGTCACTGTACAAGGGCGGACAAGCAGGCAAGTAACTATTGCAGAAGAGACAAAGTATGTTCTTTCCGGCTCACATGTGCAGTATAATGAAGCACAGCTACCCCTTCCGCACACCACAACATTATGGTGTACTGTGTAGGCATACTTTGCTCTGATCATGCACTGAGACTTGTTAAGGGTCAATCAAAAGTGATTGGACTGCTTTAACAGATGACATAATGTGCAATGCAGGGTGTGACTGGGCCCTTAACCGCTTCCCGACCAGTGCACGAAGATGTACGTCGCCAGAATGGCACGGACAGGCAAATGGGCATACAGGTACATCCCTTGCCACTGTGCCATTGCGTGCGCGCCACCGGCCGGGACCCCTGTGGGTCTGACCGTGGGTCCCGCGGACTCGATCGCTGAGGGGATACCCGCGATCGTCTCATGGGGAGGAAGAGGTCCCAAAAATGTGTCAAAAATGTCTGATGTGTCCGCCATAATGTCGCAGTCACAATAAAAATCGCTGCTCGCCACCATTACTAGTAAAAAAAAAAAATTATTAATAAAAATGCCATAAAACTATCCCCTATTTTGTAAACGCTATAACTTTTGCGCCAACCAATCAATAATCTATTATTGGGATTTTTTTTACCAAAAATATGTAGAAGAATACATATCGGCCTAAACTGAGGAAAAAAAATGTTTTTTTATATATTTTTTGGGGATATTTATTATAGCAAAAAGTAAAAAATAATGTGTTTTTTTTCAACATTGTCGCTCTTTATTTGTTTATAGCGCAAAAAATAAAAACCACAGAGGTGATAAAATACCACCAAAAGAAAGCTCTATTTGTGGGGAAAAAAAGGAAGTCAATTTTATTTGGCAGCCATGTCGCACGACCGCGCAATTGTCAATTGCCGAATCGCAAAAAGTGGTCTGGTCTTAAGCCAGCAAAATGGTCCGGGGCTTAAGTGGTTAATTGATCTGACACTAAAAATATAATATAGTTTATATTTTTAAGAACAAAGCAGTCTAGTTGGGCTCCATCGACACAGCTAGCAATTTACTGGCATTTTTCTGGATTTTTTTAAATGTTTTTGCAACTTTTTACAATCATTTTGAGCAGAAAATGTGTGACAAAAACACTCATAAAACTCTCAAGTCACAGTCAGGTGTTTCTATTGAAGTCTGTGGGGCCAAAAATGCTTGTATTCTGCCAAAAAGAAGCTCATGTACTTTTTTGAGTGATTTTGCTACAGGCAACAGAACACTCTAATGCAAACAGGGGCCATTGAAATGAATGGGATTTGGCTTGTTGAGAGTTTTAGAGCTACAAGCTTCAAGCAGAAAATCGCTCAGGTGTGAACGGGGCCTTAGTGAAATCTGTAATTTTCATAGTGGCAATAAGGTATCTTGTAGCAAGGGTAGCTGTTTAGATAATTAAAGAAGTCAAAAAGGGTTAAAATCCTGCGCTTATCCTACTCTCCTGGTGAAGGGAAGTGTGACTATTGAAATGGAGAAATAAAAACACATAAATAAATAAATGAAAATATATAGATGAAGAAAAGCTGCAACCCAAAAGGTCCAAACCCCTACCATAAGCATAGATAATTAAAAGAAACAGGTGCGCTAATCTTTAAGCCCTTGTACACACGGTCGGAGATTCTGTCGGAATGTTTCCTATCGGACTGTTTTGTCGGGTATTCCGACTGTGTGCGGTCTGCATCGGACTGTTTCCGTCGGATATACCAATTTTTCCAACTTGCCGGTATAATTTTGCGACAAAATGCTCCTATCGGACATACTCCGATCATGTGTAGCCTACTCCGACGGACAAAGTGCCACGCATGTTCAGATCAAATTCCTAGACCAAAGCTATTGGCTACTAGCCTGAACGTAGTCCCGTCGTAACGAAATAACGTCATCACGTTATGTACAATCGGATTTTCCGACAACTTCGTCCGACCGTGTGTATGCAACATCACTTCCGGACCTCTTCCGGAATTAATCCGTCAGAATTACTCCGACGGATTTGGTTGTCGGAATCTCCGACCGTGTGTACGGGGGCTAAGAATATTCACAGTGCAAAAATACACATGTCAAAAATTTTACAAAAATTTAAGGGCATAAAGTCCACTCCTGCAAAAACAAGTGTATAAAAATAAATTAAAAAATATGAGGAAATGACTCATAAAGTTAAAAATATACGATTCAGTTCATAAAAGGGGCATAAAAAAATGTGCACAAATATGTGCATAAAAAAATGTCCAACTGGCAAACCACTTTTTGCTGATGCTAGTCTATTATATACCTATTCTAGCCTTCCATTCTTCTATATACCTGTCACCACTCTTATATACGAGGCCCATAACATACTACGCACACTAAATAGATCTGATGCATCTTTATCCCTCCCTCACGTACTTCCACATATGGGAATCTATACAATTCTCAGAATACGTGGTGTCGTGACACAAATATTGGTGGTGGGCAATACTTCTTCAAAACATAATCCTATATCATATCCTCTCTTGAATGACTTCTGCCGCAGGTGCAATCTGCCTGTACCCTGACTATTGGCCGTGCCGTGAGGGCTTATACTCATTGTGACCTTTCGTGAGTCAGTTTTCTGGATTGATGCCCCTCCTCGACTGTGACGGCTGAGAGGCGCTTGGGGACCCCCCCACGGGGGAGAAAGAAGGTTTATTTTAAAGGGATCTCCATACAGCACTAAAATCCTCTTTATCTCTTGCTTTGGATATACACCATTGGGTAACTATACCAAATATTTACACTATAAGATATTGCCAACTGCATTTATTATGTGCAAACAATAGTTGATACATATATTTACGATGTGTTTTCCCCAGCAGACTGCCCTTCTGAAGAAGACCCCAATAGTGTGGGTTGAAACATGTTGGGGCTATTTTTCATACCTCGGACAACTCTTGTGTACTTGATTGTATGAAATCTCAGTCTGTATTTTATATCCATATATTTTACATTATTATTGTCCTGCTGGAGCTCATTCTTTTTAACTACCATGTTAAATCTTTTTATCAATAAAATAACTTTGGATTACTTATACATTGTTGACTTGATCCATAATTATGCTGCCTAAAAATCCCATCTTTGGGGGAGCCCTTCCCATTTTTTATTCTTTGGGGGTGAGCAACACTCTCTAACCTATATTGGTGTGTGTCTTCCCTTTGTTTTATCATTTTGGGTGGTTAAACACCCCTTCCCCCGTCTGACACATGAGAGTTGAAACATGAGCTCTGGCATATAAATTTCTTTATGGTCTACTTTGATAACTATATTGTTTATGGAACATTTTTGGTTCCAACACGAGTACCTTTCAGGGAGATGAGTGGGCCAACCTTATGTTGAAACAGAATTCGAACAGGGTGAACGAGTGGAAACTGAAATTTCAACCTTAACTTTGAAACTAAATAGAATTCTTGAGAAGAAAACAGCACTCTTCTGGCACACAAAATTGCTCGATAGATATAGCAAGGAGAAGATTAATCTTCTAGGACTCCGGGTCCAAATTTTTCCAAACTTGGACCATATAAGCAATGAGTGTAAACTGGAATGGGAGGAAAATCTTAGATTATGTTCCCAGAAAATGATGACTATTCTCTCCAGAGAATATAATAAACAAATGGCACTTTTAGATGAAGAGATCACCACCTTGGAGGCAGCCGTTCAACCTTTTGTGCAACATGCCCTGTATTTGGAGCTATAGGTCAAACTTCAGGATGACCTGTCGGCCCACAACAGAAGTATCTTGCACAAAAAAGAGCTTAAATATTGGAGGGATAAGACAGCTTTCTCAGAAGGGTATGCGTACAAATGGAACATGGGTACATCGAAAAAAGAAAAAACATGTATCCAAACAAATATCCAATAACGTAAAAAATGCACCTAGGATCAAACAATTCCAGTCATAATCCCAATACTTCACATAAAGGATGGGGTAAATTCAAAAGGAATCTCAATAACAGAGGTTCCCCTGAACATGATAGTAAAAAGCGTACTATTGAAACCGATACAGTAGGCATGCCAGACGGCCAAAATGTCCCCAATCATGAGTATCCAGGTACCTCCAGATACTAGACATGATATCTCACATGTACCAGTCAGGGAACTAGATCCCCGCATTTCGGAAAATTCCACCACTATAGCACATGCGAATCAGACAATAACACGCTCTCAATCTACACGTTTGAACCCTTTAAACCCGATACGAGGACTTTCCTCACCTCAAATAAACAAGGGAGCAGGAAATCTGGATGCATATATCACACGGATTCAACAGAATCCTTCAGTGTGATTAATCTTTCGTCCTACCCTCTGTCCCCAGTCAAAATTAATGTACTGGCCTGTGGATTAACCTTTTGTCCACAAGAAAACTTTGACTCATTTGAAGTAGTTGCGGACCTACAGCTCTTTGCACGCAGGCTCCTACTTAAGAGCCTGCATGCAAAGACAGATAACGACTGGTCCAGTTTCAGCATGAGGGTGTTTAGGGCCCTACGGGACCTGGCTCTCTTATTTCAGGAAAACAACACTATAGACCTAATAGACCAAATTGACTTGGAAACCTTACTCGAAGACGCCAACAAACCTTCATTAGACTTTAAGACAGGTTTCAAAAAACCGTCCCCCAAATTCCCTTCCTTGAGTCTCAATGCAAGCATAGAGACTTTTATTAAACAAACATCTAGGGACATTTGCAAACTTCCACGCAAAAAAAATCTGCCCTGACAGCTTTACCCCAGAGGAATACCAGGCTGTAGAGACATTATGTAAGAATACCAGTATCACAGTGAAAACTTCGGACAAGGGAGGGAATGTGGTCCTGATGGACAACTCGGACTACATACGCATGTGTCAAGACATCTTGAACAATAAGAACTGGTATCTAACCATTTCTACTAAATTGATTCATACATATTAAACAAAATTTTACAATATGATCGATTTAGCCCTTGAAAGAGGGGTTATTACTAAAGATCAATATGACTTTATTAAGATCACACATCCCAAGGTGGCTACATTTTACAGCCTGCCTAAAATTCATAAATGCCAGACTCCACCTCCTGGGCGACCTATCATTTCCGGTGGAGAAGCAATAGCCAAAAATCTGAGTAAAGTTATTGACTCCTTCCTACAACCCTTAGTTATAGGTATGCCCTCTTTCTTGAAAGATAGGACACTGTCAGGAAAGGTTCCCTCCGCTGGTAATATCAATCATTTGGCATGCAGTACTGCGATCCACCAGCAGGTGTCTCCTGCTGGAATTATGTCATCTTTGGTCCGCAGTACTGGTGTCCACCAGCGGAGGGATCCTGGCAGTATGGAGCAGGTATTGCCCTCTGCAGTCAGGCGTCACATGACTGACAGCAGCCATTATAAATACCCGGCAAGTTCATATACACTTCGCCTTGGTATTGTCCTTGAGCCCTGACCTGCAGCCTGTTTGATACCTGATACCTGATACCTGATACCTGTTACCTGATACCTGTTACCTGATACCTGTTACCTGATACCTGTTACCTGATACCTGTTACCTGATACCTGTTACCTGATACCTGTTACCTGATACCTGTTACCTGATACCTGATACCTGTTACCTGATACCTGTTACCTGATACCTGTTACCTGTTACCTGTTACCTGATACCTGATACCTGTTACCTGATACCTGTTACCTGATACCTGTTACCTGTTACCTGATCCCCGATCCCTGTTTCCTGTATCCTGCCTCTTGTACCTGTTCCCTCTCTCCTTGTCCCCCTATTCTGCTTACCTCCTATTTATGACCCCGGCCTGGCTTGACTACGATTCTGGTTCTCCCTTTTGTTACATTATACTGGTTTACTTGCTTATCTGCACTGTTTGGTTGTTAGTTTGTTCACTTAGTTTGTATTGGTGGGTTGTTCACATTTATATGCGTTTGCTTAATAAATTTACCTTCACTTATTTGTGTCTGGTTCACTTGTCGCAGTCACACAGTTCTGGTCACATCTGGTTCATGACAGAATACCAAGGCCATTCCTGACCAGAAGTGGCTGCACAGGGGAACCATTTGCTTTAGTTTGGTTGCAAACATGAATGCTGATGAGATCATTTATTTTTCTCTGCTGGCATCCGAGAGTGGTGATTATTGCCGCCAGGTTTTGAAAGAATGGTCTAGTGACCAGTTGTTTGCAGCTATGCGTTTGGCTCACTCCCTGGTCGATCAGGGTTATACATTGTTTGAGGAGGTGCAGCCTTTGATAAAGATCTGTACTGAGCTAGCCCTGCCCTGTATCCCAGATGGCCGTGATGATTTCACTCCTCCTTTTGATATGAATCAGGTTGTATCTTTAGTATGGCTTTTTGAAGATGATCCTTCTGATTTTTGTGAACACTACTCAGCCTGTTCCCCACAGGTGATTGCTGAGTGCATTGTATCTGCTCAGTCTTTGGTTAGACAGGGAGGCTTAAAACTTCAGTTTGTACAACCCATACTTTCAGCATGGTCTGACATGGTGCAATCAGCCCCAGCCAAACAATCCACCTCTGCCATCAGGTATGAGCCTACCCAAAAGTATGTTTCCCCACCAGCCATGTCAGCCTCAGTTGCAGCCCAGTACACGCTGCTCCCAACCAAATACTCCTATCCAGTCTCTACTCCCTGTACTTATCCTGTATTCAACCCACCTGCTTCCTCTCCGCTGTCTACAAACCCACAAGTTCTTTCCCCAGCTACTGGTACCTCTTCTCTGCCATATCACAATCCTCCTTTCCAGTCTGCTGCACCCCTTATTTACAGTCCTGTAGTCACCTACAGAGCTTCAGTGGCTAAGCCAAAGAAAAAACGAAAGTTTTTCCCAACCAAAATGGTCTTACCATTAACCCAACCTGCCTCCACACCTACCAACCTGTCCCAGCCCGGAGTGCCAGAGCCAGAGCTCCAGCCCGGAGTGCCAGAGCCAGAGTTCCAGCCTGATGTCCCGGCCTTCCAGCCAGACGCCTTCCAGCCTGATGTCCCGGCCTTCCAGCCAGACGCCTTCCACCCTGATGTCCCAGCCTTCCAGCCAGACGCCTTCCAGCCTGATGTCCCGGCCTTCCAGCCAGACGCCTTCCAGCCTGATGTCCCGGCCTTCCAGCCAGACGCCTTCCAGCCTGATGTCCCGGCCTTCCAGCCAGACGCCTTCCAGCCTGATGTCCCGGCCTTCCAGCCAGACGCCTTCCAGCCTGATGTCCCGGCCTTCCAGCCAGACGCCTTCCAGCCTGATGTCCCGGCCTTCCAGCCAGACGCCTTCCAGCCTGATGTCCCGGCCTTCCAGCCAGACGCCTTCCAGCCTGATGTCCCGGCCTTCCAGCCAGACGCCTTCCAGCCTGATGTCCCGGTCTTCCAGCCAGACGCCTTCCAGCCTGACGTCTTGCAGTCTGATGTCCCGGCCTTCCAGTCTGACGTCTTGCAGTCTGATGTCCCGGCCTTCCAGTCTGGCGTCTTGCAGTCTGATGTCTCGGCCTTCCAGTCTGACGTCTTGCAGTCTGATGTCTCGGCCTTCCAGTCTGACGTCTTGCAGTCCGATGTCTCGGCCTTCCAGTCTGATATCTTGCAGTCTGATGTCCCGGCCTTCCAGTCTGATGTCTTGCAGTCTGATGTCCCGGCCTTCCAGTCTGATGTCTTGCAGCCTGATGTCCCGGCCTTCCAGTCTGATGTCTTGCAGTCTGATGTCCCGGCCTTTCAGTCTGATGTCTTGCAGTTTGATGTCCCGGCCTTCCAGTCTGATGCCTTCCAGTCTGATGCCCCGGCCTTCCAGTCTGATGCCTTCCAGTCTGATGCCCCGGCCTTCCAGTCTGATGCCTTCCAGTCTGATGCCCCGGCCTTCCAGTCTGATGCCCCAGCCTTCCAGTCTGATGTCCCGGCCTTCCAGTCTGATGCCTTCCAGTCTGATGTTCCGGCCTTGCAGTCTGATGCCTTCCAGTCTGATGCCCCGGCCTTCCAGTCCGATGCCTTCCAGTCTGATGCCCCGGCCTTCCAGTCCGATGCCTTCCAGTCTGATGCCCCGGCCTTCCAGTCCGATGCCTTCCAGTCTGATGCCCCGGCCTTCCAGTCTGATGCCTTCCAGTCTGATGCCCCGGCCTTCCAGTCTGATGCCTTCCAGTCTGATGCCTTCCAGTCTGATGCCCCGGCCTTCCAGTCTGATGCCTTCCAGTCTGATGCCCCGGCCTTCCAGTCTGATGCCTTCCAGTCTGATGCCCCGGCCTTCCAGTCTGATGCCTTCCAGTCTGATGCCCCGGCCTTCCAGTCTGATGTCCCGGCCTTGCAGTCTGATGCCTTCCAGTCTGATGTCCCGGCCTTGCAGTCTGATGCCTTCCAGTCTGATGTTCCGGCCTTGCAGTCTGATGCCTTCCAGTCTGATGTCCCGGCCTTGCAGTCTGATGCCTTCCAGTCTGATGTTCCGGCCTTGCAGTCTGATGCCTTCCAGTCTGATGTCCCGGCCTCGCAGTCCGACGCCTTCCAGTCTGATGTCCCGGCCTTGCAGTCCGACGCCTTCCAGTCTGATGTCCCGGCCTTGCAGTCCGACGCCTTCCAGTCTGATGTCCCGGCCTTGCAGTCCGACGCCTTCCAGTCTGATGTCCCGGCCTTGCAGTCCGACGCCTTCCAGTCTGATGTCCCGGCCTTGCAGTCCGACGCCTTCCAGTCTGATGTCCCGGCCTTGCAGTCCGACGCCTTCCAGTCTGATGTCCCGGCCTTGCAGTCCGACGCCTTCCAGTCTGATGTCCCGGCCTTGCAGTCCGACGCCTTCCAGTCTGATGTCCCGGCCTTGCAGTCCGATGCCTTCCAGTCTGATGTGCCTGCTGTCCAGCCTGATGTGCCTGCCTTCCAGCCTGACGTGCCGCTGCCCGCCTTCCAGCCTGACGTGCCGCTGCCCGCCTTCCAGCCTGACGTGCCAGCTTCCCGGCCCGATGTGGTTCTGTCTGCTGCCCTGCTTGAAGTGTCTGTTACCCAACCTAATGTGACTTTGCCCATAGCCCAGCTTGACGCAGTGGACTTTCCCCAGCAACTGCTAGTTGGAGCGTCCGGAGGTCGCTCCTTTGAGGGGGGGTACTGTCAGGAAAGGTTCCCTCCGCTGGTAATATCAATCATTTGGCATGCAGTACTGCGATCCACCAGCAGGTGTCTCCTGCTGGAATTATGTCATCTTTGGTCCGCAGTACTGGTGTCCACCAGCGGAGGGATCCTGGCAGTATGGAGCAGGTATTGCCCTCTGCAGTCAGGCGTCACATGACTGACAGCAGCCATTATAAATACCCGGCAAGTTCATATACACTTCGCCTTGGTATTGTCCTTGAGCCCTGACCTGCAGCCTGTTTGATACCTGTTACCTGATCCCCGATCCCTGTTTCCTGTATCCTGCCTCTTGTACCTGTTCCCTCTCTCCTTGTCCCCCTATTCTGCTTACCTCCTATTTATGACCCCGGCCTGGCTTGACTACGATTCTGGTTCTCCCTTTTGTTACATTATACTGGTTTACTTGCTTATCTGCACTGTTTGGTTGTTAGTTTGTTCACTTAGTTTGTATTGGTGGGTTGTTCACATTTATATGCGTTTGCTTAATAAATTTACCTTCACTTATTTGTGTCTGGTTCACTTGTCGCAGTCACACAGTTCTGGTCACATCTGGTTCATGACAGACACACTTGCTACAAATAGTTAAGGATCTAACTCTACCAGCCAATTCACTACTAGTTGCCATCGATGTTGAGGCACTCACTGTACAGCTCGATTCCCCACACTAAGGGCATTGCAGCTGTACAGGGGTTCTTCCAACAAAGTTGCAGGTACCATCGGGCACTCAATGAATTCATTGTTGATGGACTGGACTACATTTTACATCACAACTTTTTTGCATTCAACATGTTGTTTCCCCCTGGCCTACAACAACCTGTACCTGGGGGAGTGGGAGCAGCCCCTCCTAGGTGACGAGGACATTGTCATGTTTTTACGAGCCACATCATTATGTAGCTGCGGTACATTGATGATGTCCTCGTCATCTGGGAGGGACCCGAGGACCTATTATTAAGGTTCCATGCCAGTCTCAATCAAAATGAGCACAATCTTAAATTTCCGATGACATATGACCACCACAAAATGACTTGCTTGGATGTCCAAATTGGACATACTCCTAGAACAAACAAATTCCACTACTCTCTTCCGCAAGAGCACAGCACTCAATACTGTGCTCCATGCGGAAAGTTTTCATCCACCCATACTCAAATAATCTATCCCTTACAGGCAATACATGCAAATGCTCAGGAACTGTTCTGATGACTTTCTCTTCAAACAAGAAGCCTACAAGCTTCAGTCCAGACTCCTAAAACACGGTTACAGCCGTTCATGTTTGCGTAAAGCCTATAACATAATGGTGGTAGAATCATGCAATGAACTACTGTCCAAAGAGAAGACTACGGGTGATACTGGTTTGGATCCAACCAGGATCATTCTACGCTTCTCTAAGCAACATCACGCAATTAGGAACATTATCCAGAGACACTGGTCTATACTTATGGATGACCCAAAGGTCAACCCATTCATTACAACTAGGCCTTCAATTACTTTTAAGCGAGCCACCTCATTGCAAGATAAACTAGTTCAAAGTGAATTTAAAAACAAATCCAAGAGATTGAAACACTGTTCAATCCTTTGTTCCTTTCCCTGCGTGCACTGCTCCTTTTGTAAGTACATAAGGCGAGAAAAAACCTTTCGCCTCCCCAATGGGGAAACTTTCCACTTCTCGCACTTTGCTAATTGTCAAACACGAGGGGTGGTGTACTTCATGTTCTGTGAATGTGCAGGAGCAAGCGTTCCATCGACGTATGTCTAAACACATCTACAGCATGCAGATTGGTAATCACTACCTACCACTTGGGTGACATGTAGTGGATATACATAATTACAAAATGCCCCGAGTCTCATCCACCGTACTCGATCGGATTCATATTCCAGATTGAGGAGGTGATTGGAATAAGATGTTTCTCCAGCATGAGCAGAGGTGGATCTTTAAACTCTCCCCAGTCTTAATGAATCAATTTCATTTGCCCCCTTTTCCTCTGGAAAAACACAATAGTCCAATTCGATCTGCCAACTTGCTGTAGATGTGTTTAAGACCTCCTGCTTCTCTCTTCCCCCGTAGACCATCTATGCCCCACATGAATGTTATCAACTTATGTTATGTATGATCATATATAGAATTTCCCAGATGCCTCATATATACCTATATACATATTACATGTATTTGCACCTAGAATTATTGGTACGTGAGTCGGGGCTATTGTACCCCTTTCACATATTCATAAAATATATTTATGATTGATTGTCTTTTCTAATTTATTATTTTTTTCTTATAATATATATATTTTTTTCCTTTATTGCTGTATTGTTATGTTACATCTGACATGAATTCTCTTCTTCCTGTTTGGTTTTCCCTTACTTCTGTTCCCTCTGCCACCTCTCTCCTGGCAGGGCGGTCCATTTGACGTGTCACCTGGCAAGGGTGGGAGGAGCCACTGTCCATCTCATGGCTCCTCTGTATGTCTCTCTGTGTTGGAAAATGGGCGGGTACCACTGCCGGCGCTGAGGACCATCCCCTCCTTGCGACAGCAATCACGAGGATTGATTAGCTCATACCACCTATAAAAGTCCCTAATGAATAGGACTACTTTATCCCCACCGTGATAAAAGGAGGACCTAAATGAACACTCAGCTTACATACGGTATGTTCCCACCTTTTGTCCATGGCTCTCACACCGCTTTGGCAAGAATCTACATATATTTCTGCTTCTAGGTCGGTTGGTAACCACCTATACAAATTTTACCCATTATATAAACATTTCTATTTATTTTTAGATTGGGTGATCTCCCCTTGTTGGACGTCACTCCTTGAAGTATCACCCTCTGGTATAACCAACTTAAGGGTTATACCTTTGGGTATCCCATCTTGTTCCTTGGCGATATGACACCTTAATATAGGTTCCAAGAAGTTAGGTAATAACATTTTTACCACCATGTGCACAGTGACCCCTAGGTATCTTCTGTCTTTGTATTTTCCTCATCTTCTCTTCTTTTTTTTTCATTCGTTTCCCACCATCATTTTTAGTCTGCACTATTTTGCACCTCTTTTTGTCCCTTATGTGCAATCACCCATTCACTCACTCACTCCATATTATTATTATTCTCACCTCATCTTGCACCAATTCCTCCATCACATTCTTAATCACTTCCCACTCACACACTTTCACCCTTCTTTTTTGTTTCTATCTATTTTACCTCTTTTCCTTTTTAATTGTATTCTTTGCTTGATCACTTATATCTTTATTTATCTATTCTGTCAGTCCCACACACCCATCACCACACCCTCCCCCACATTTCCTTCCCCTTTGCACACCCACATGCCTTTAACCACTTGCTTACTGGGCACTTAAACCCCCCTCAGTCCCAGACCAATTTTCAGCTTTCAGCGCTGATGCACTTTGAATGACAATTGCGCGGGCATACAACACTGTACCCAAATGAAATTTTTATCATTTTTTTCCCACAAATAGAGCTTTCTTTTGGTGGTATTTAGTTACAGCTCGGAGTTTTATTTTTTGCTAAACAAACAAAAAAAGATGCAAAAAAAAAAAAATCATGTTTTAATAGTTTGTTATAAAATTTTGCAAACGGGTCATTTTTCTCCTTCATTGAAGTGCGCTGATTAGGCGGCACTGATAGGCTGCATTGGTGGGCACTGATGGGCTGCATTGGTGGGCACTGATGGGCTGCATTGGTGGGCACTGATAGGCTGCACTGGTGGGCACTGATAGGCATAGTTAAGGCGGCACTAATAGGCACAGATAAGGCGGCACCGATGGGCACAGATAAGGCGGCACTGATGGGCAAAGATGGGCACAGATAAGATGGCACGGATGGGTGGCACGGATAAGTGGCACGGATGGGTGGCACGGATGGGCACTGATAGGTACCACAGATAGATGGGACTGATGGGCACTGATAGGTGGCACTGATAGGTGGCTCTGATAGGTGGCACTGCTGGGCACTGATGGGCGGCACTGCTGGGCACTGATGGGCGGCACTGCTGGGCACTGATGGGCGGCACTGGGGTGCAGCACCTTTGAGGCAGATTTTGGGTGGCACTGTGGGTGGCACTGCTGGGTGGCACTGTGGGTGGCACTGTGGGCACTGCTGGGTGGCACTGTGGGCACTGCTGGGTGGCACTGTGGGCACTATGGGCACTGCTGGGTGGCACTGACAGGGGGGCACTTACTTTATTTCAGGATGGCACTGCGGGTGGCAGGTGGGCACTGGCAGGGGGCAGGTGTCCGTTTAAATTGCTGGCCGTGATCGGGACTGATGTCCCGAACACGGCCGCCGGCGATCGGCTTTTTTTTTTTCTCCTCGCGCTGTCAGCGCGAGGAGGAATACTAGCCGATTACCGGCTCCGTTTTATCACATGATCAGCTGTCATTGGCTGACAGCTGATCACGTGATAAGGGGTCGGGATCGACCCCTTACACGGATCGGTGATCAGGCGAGTCTCACGGACTCGCCGATCACAGAGCGCGCCGCGCGCGCCCCTCAGGGGGCGCGCAGGCCGCTCGTAACCGGGACTACGTCAATAGACGTAGTCCCGGAAATGTGGGTCCGCGCTATTGCCGTCATTTTGCAATAGCGCGGTACCCAAGTGGTTAATTTATTTTAATTCACTGATGTCCCTTGCCCCATCCCTTGTTCCAGAACCACTCATGTCTTTGCCCTTCACTATGATCACACTCTCATCCCGTTTTCCTTGCTCCATCTAGCAATCCATGTTCTTTTTTGTTTGTTATCTGGGTAATTTGTTCTCTTTCTACTATTCTCTTTTGCACTCCCTTTTTCTTTTTTTCTCTATTCCACTGCACTTTTTGCTGATCCTAGTCTATTATATACCTATTCTAGCCTCCCATTCTTCCATATACCTGTCACCACTCTTATATACAAGGCCCATAACATACTACGCACACTAAATAGATCTGATGCATCTCTATCCCTCCCTTACGTACTTCCACATATGGGAATCTATACAATTCTCTGAACAATTGGTGTCGTGACACAAATATTGGTGGTGGACAATACTACTTCAAACATAATCCTATATCATATCATATTGATTGACTTCTGCCGCAGGTGCAATCTGCCTGTACCCTGACTATTGGCGTTTTACTCCGTGCCGTGAGGGCTGATACTCAGTGTGACCTTTCGTGAGACAGTTTTCTGGATTGATGCTCCTCCTCAACTGTGATGGCTGAGAGGCACTTGGGGACCCCCCCCCCCACAGGGAGATCTCCATACATCACTAAAATCCTCTTTATCTCTTGCTGTGGATATACACTATTGGGTAACTATACCAAATATGTGCGCTATAAGATATTGCCAACTGCATTTATTATGTGCAAACAATAGTTGATACATATATTTACGATGTGTTTTCCCCAGCAGACTGCCCCTCTGAAGAAGATCCCAATAGTGTGGGTTGAAACGCGTTAGAGCTATTTTTCATACCCCGGACAACTCTTGTGTACTTGATTGTATGAAATCTCAGTCTGTACTGTATATCCATATTTTTCACAATATTATTGTCCTGCTGGAGCTCATTCTTTTTAACTACCATGTTAAACCTTTTTATCAATAAAATAACTTTGAATTACTTATACATTGTTGACTCGATCCATAATTCTGCTGCCTAAAAATCCCATCTTTGGGGGAGCACTTCCCATTTTTTACTGGCAAACCTTTAGACTCAATTCACACTGGAACCGATTGTGGATCGCACAGGAGCGTTGTGCCTCCCTGTTCCCTGTTTCAGGAATGAATCAGGGCCAAATCTATGCCTGAATTCAGCCCTGAAATGGAGCCAAACAGCAGAGTGTGCTCCGCAGCCACAACAGAGATATGTGAACCGGCTCCATAGGGAGCCAGTCACAGTTTCCTGCTATGCGAATTGGATGCAGAGAAAACCAGCATCCAATTCACATAGGTGTGAACCAGGCCCTATACAAAAGGGAGCTAAGTGAACCTAGTATGTGAAAAACTTCTGTGCTCTTCAAGGGAATTGGGTAAACCAAATATAAGGTACTGATCAGCACTGGTAGGTGACACTGATGAGGCACTGATGGTGGCACTCATGGGCATTGATAGGTGGCACTGATTGCTGGCATTGTTATGCACTGGTGGGCACTGGCAGGCGGCACTGGTTGGCACAGATGAGGCAGCTTCGCCTCTTCCTCTTTGGGACCGATGTCCCTTGCACGGGAGCTGGTTATCAGAAAAAAAACTATTACCGATCTTCTGTTCAGCTGTCATTGGCTGACAGCTGATCACATGGTAAGGGGCCGGGATCGACCCCTTACTCCGATCTGTAATCACCCGAGTCTCATTGACTCGGTGATCACAGGGGGCGCGCAAGGAGCGTGCAAAGGGGAGGACATCTATTGACGGCCTCCTGGCAAAATGACGGCTACAGTGATGGCTACAGCGTGGATCTGAAGGGGTTAATATCCCATCACCACATAGATTCACTTCTTAGCAGATAGCAGTAGTTTCAAGCATTGGGTAATAATCCCACCATGCCCCAACAGACTGGGCTGTAAAAACGAACCAAATTCCAGATAACAGCAGTATCAGACACTGGACAATGATCCCAACAACTTAAGCTGTAAAAGTGGGCCCGATTTTTCAATGGACGCAGGAATCACGGTATCTTTGGAAAAGCTCAAATCCAATCTGGCAGCTCAAGGATAAATCCCAGAGAATAAGGGAAGAAGAGAATAGCCTCCTAGTGCAATATTTTTCAACAAAGGGGTTTATTAAAACAACACACTAAAAACTTACATCAAGGCAACCAAACATCAGCAAAAATAAATGCACATAGAAAACAGAGCGGTGGCTAGCACCAGCCAGCTCAAACAGTTAGATGTCTCACAATGGGCTCCATCCGACTAGTTTCTCTGTAATAGGCTTCAGCTGGAAAAGGCGGCTGTTTAGATACGACCAGCTCCAACACTTTATCTCTCCTAACCCAGAAAGAACCCCATATCCCTCTTCTTTTAAACTTTCTGTACCACAATACCTAGATACAAAACCGCCAATGGAACCACCCTCTTCAAGCCTTCCTCCACACCAATATATACCCCAGATTTCCATTTTAAAGTCAAAAGGTTTTTGTTATTATGCAAACTCGCTTAATGTATTATGGACATGTTAAATATGCAAATAAAAACAGGATAGCTTTGAGAAATAGTTCCTGTTTTTAATTTGGTAGGAACTGATATACACACACCAAATAATTGTCTGTTTTATACTATCTCTAATAGGTGGCAATATAAATGATAACCCGTGTTCTGATATTCTGTATTCCTATATCCAAAATAATATTCTGTATTTAGATCGAATTGAAGACAATCTGATCCTCTGTTTGTCAGTATACTTTATTACATTTATATACAGACACAATAAACTCTGAATTGATAAAATAGCAATAAGGAAGCTTGAGATGGAGATAGTCAATCTCATTTTAATTACAATAGGCTCAATTCACGAAGATTTAGCACAAAGATAAGGATCGCCATTTTAGCCATGTGATAAAACAATCTCATTGGACTCAACTAAACATTATTTGTCATTGTTTGTGAATTAAGCCTATTGTGCATTATCAGTTATATACCTGGAAATTTATGTATATTTTTATTTAAGGTATGCAGAAAACATACAGTATGACATGACATTCCATAGTCCAGTGGTCATCAACCCTGTCCTGAAGGCCCATTAACAGGCCAGGTTTAATTTGCTGCTCAGTGATTGCAGTATTCTAGTCTGTATCTCCCCAAGGTAATACGTAAAACCAGGCCTGTTAGTGGGTTCTGAGGACAGGGTTGATGACCACTGCCATAGTCAATGAAATCCATCAATAGACAACAATACAACCATATCTGAGAATTAATGAATATCAACAAAGGAACAATCAGGGTTCCAGTACAGCAATATTAGGTATCCGTGGACAGTAGCCTTTACAAGTATATCCTGTGACATAAATTGTAGTGTGGTGACCAATATATTAATTTAGTAGTCATGAACATACCAGAAAATAAAAAAAAGGGAAGGAAAAACACGAATTAGCAGGTACCAAACCACTACAAAGAGGGGAGCTACATGTTATGTAGCTCTTACCCCCATCTTAAAAGTAACAGCACCTAATGATCAGTGCATACCGATATTTTTTTTTCTCTCTCAATTACACAGAAAAAGTTTGAAGTAAAGTAATAATAATAAGGGGTAAAGGTAGGAAAGGAGTAAAGGAGGAGGGAGGAAGAAGAGCCTCGGCGGAGTCGACGGCGCAAGGCGTCAAGGTCCCAGGAAGAGCTCTGTTTAAGCATATGTCAAATATTCTTCCGAAAACCGGAACATGTCCCAGAATAGCCAGCATGTGTTATGTTCCTATGCCCTGTCCCTAATGGCAGCTGTCAAGTATTCCATCTGTTGAATATTATTCACCCTGGCAAACAACTGTGATACCATAGGTGGAGATTACTGTTTCCACATGTTGGGCATGCATGCCCTCGTAGCATTCAAAGATGTTTCAACAGGGATTTACGATATCTCTTAGTGGACATTGGGGTCAAGTTTAGAATCACTGCTGCCGGATTGTCAGAAAGGGAAACATCTGATTGTAGAAGACCTGCAGGACCTGTTGCCAGGATGGGGCTAGTTTCGGACAACCCCAGAGATGTAGTGTGCCAGTCTGGGTACCATATCTCCATCATATCGGGCTTTGTGCTGGGAATATTGATGCTAGTACCAATAGGGTCCTGTACCAGCGTGTCAAGATTTTAAACATGATCTCCTGATAGTTGCAGCACAGTGAAGTCTTGTGGGCAAATAAAAGTATACGATTCTTTTCATCCTCCAAAAACATAGTGTTAAGATCTCTTTCCCAGTTACTCAAATACGGTAGGGGGGGTCACGTTGAGATGTGGCTGCAAGTAGAATACTGTAAGTACAGGATAAAGATTTCCATAAAGGCTCATCAAACTAAATGAGTCATCTACAGAAAAAGGCATGGTCTGGCAGGGACTGGAGAAAGTGAGACAACTGAAAACTCTTCAATTTGCCTAAAGTATAGAAGCATTGAGGGCAAGATATAAGACCGATGGCATGTTCCACTCTAAGGGACCAAAAAAGGGTAGAAGCTCTAAGAAGACTCAGGTCAGATTGGAGCTGAAAAGCTTTGTCAGAAAGACCTGGCACAAAGTCCAGGTGGCCAATGATAGGTGTCAATGGAAAGGGGAAGCTGGACATTTCAGCTATCCTGTAGTACCTGCGAGTTCCATCAATGTGGGTTCAATTAAAAGGGTGCGTAAATCTGGAGTAAAATACCCAGTCCATGGAAGGCCAGCTAAGGAGACCAGTACCGATTCTTGTTCCAGGGATACCCATAGTTTATGGGTGGAATGTCTACACCAGTCGGTCACTCTATTTCATATGGACCGTTGTGCAATAGAGAACTGGGTCAGGGAGGCCAAAGCCTCCTCTAAGCTTTGATCACTGTAATGCCGCGTACACACGAGCAGACTTTTCAACGGACTAGGTCCGACGGTCTTTCCGACGGACTTTCGACGGAGTTCTGACGGACTTTGCGAATGAATAAACTTGGCCACACACAATCACACTAAAGTCCGACGGATTTGAACGTGATGACGTGCGACCGGACTAGAATAAGAAAGTTTGAAGCCAGTAGCCAATAGCTGCCCTAGCGTCGCTGTTTGTCCGTCGGACTAGCATACAGACGAGCGGATTTTTCGATAGAAACTGGATCCGGCAGAGTTCCGGCGGAAAAATTTGAAACATGTTCCATTTCTAAAGTCTGTCGGATTTTTGCAAATCAAAAGTCTGCTGCAGCCCACACACGATCGAATATTCCACCGGAATCGTTCCGTCGGACCTTTGATGTCGAAAAGTCCGCTCGTGTGTACGGGGCATAAGAGTGATCTCTTGAGTCAGGAAGGTTTACTCTGCCAAACATACTTAATAAAGTCCGATCGAAGCTTGCGGAAGAAACTCTGAGCAATCTTTACTGGCAGGGCTTGTAGGAAGTTTTGTATTTAATCAGTTTCTTCCTCCATTAATTTTTCCTTTATAAACAGAATTTTCTGAAATTTTTAGTTCAGGGAACATTCATTAAATATTTGTTCATAAATCTAAAACATATTTAAAGTGAAACTATGAGCTAAATTAAAAATTACTTATATATTGTAATTTGTCACTAACATTAACATAGACAATTTTGTTTTTTTATGAGAACTTCCTGTAACTTTTTTATTAACCTGTTGATCCTGCCAGTAGGGTCTTTCAGCAAAAACAACAGTCACGGTTGGGATAAATCCTATTAAATTTGGTATGGCCATATGGCCTAAACCTTTTCTATAAAGAAAAAAAACTGTTTAATGTGTTTGTCTTCCACTTAAAGCTGAATTTACAGTATGAACTTAATTGCATAATTACATGGGTCCAGCAATATTTACTGTGTGTAAAGAAGACAGTTTATTAAGCAATGTCTACAGTGTGGGAGATGCAGCGGTATCTTGACAGAGCCAAAGTCTCCTTAGAAGCCTTTCTAAATACAACAGCAGATGGTAATATTGTTGCTAAGTCCCTTGTCAGAAGGTTTGCCTGTTCACTGGAGCTCCTCTTCCAACCCCTTTGAATCTCTGTTGTGGATGGCACTATTTTCAGTTGGGAACATTTCCACTCTTATAACACGACTGTTAAGATGTCTATTGGCCTGCTTCACCATGAGTCTGTCTCCTTCTTTGTTCTACCACAAGCCATGTCTGTGCTCACCCTGGGCTTCCCCTGGCTCCAACACACCCAAGTGCTGTGCATTTTGGCTCAATATATGGCTGTCCAGGTTGTCTTTTCCAAAAGCAAGGTGGATCAGTTGCCACTACATCGTCCCTATGATTGCGTCATCAACCTTTTTCCAGGCTCTGTACCTCTGCTGATGTACCTCATACGAATAGTACATATGGTTCCCGAAACATACACTGGGGACCACAGCTACTACTCCACTAGGTGTGTCATCCATGGTCTGTGAGAAGACATCTTTCTGTTTTCAGGAGCGTCAGTGAATGGTGGTCTTCAAGATAATGATAGAATTGTAGGAGGTAGCCACCGCTGAACCACTGGTGGTTGAGATGTTTGTGACTCATGAATTTGGACAAGTTTTTCAAAAAAACAAAACATGGACTTCTATGAGGGTCTCAATGGGTTTAAGGAGTTTGCGGTGTAGGTGTTTTGGTTTTTCTTGGGTTCTTTCTCTCTGAATATCACAGACTGGCATGCCTGGAACTGACTGTTGTAGGAAAACTCTAGGGACTTCATATGGTGTCTGCAATTTTCCTTACTGATGTGTGCCTTTATGTTGGACAGACACTCTGTCCCTGAGTTGAAGGTCAAAGTCTGATGCTTCTAACCCTCCAGGAAACCAGAGTGTGTTCAAGCTCTTCTGTGGGAACTGCAGTTCATAGGTTTGTGAGTCCCTTAAGATTATGGGCAAACAAAAGGATGAGCAGTCTGTCCAGGAATGTAATATATTAATGTATGGTTGTATTTCCAGACCACTTTGGCTATGTAATAGGTCCATTTCTTTGCTTCTGATTAGCTAAGTCTCTCAGCAGTTGTACCAGGGTGCAATTAAATCTGTCATATGCCCCATTGCGTTGTGGGTGGTTTAGGGTAGTGTGTGGCTCCTCCTGATATGTGAGTGTAAGTAAGTTTATGGTCAGTAGGGATGAGCCGAAACACCCAACGGTTCGGTTGGCACCAGAACTTTCGAACGGACCCCAAATTCGTGCGAACTTTAGAACCCCATTGAAGTCTATGGGACTCGAACGTTCGAAATTAAAAGTGCTCATTTTAACGGCTAATATGCAAGATACTGTCCTAAAAAGGGTTTGGGGACCTGGCTCCTGCCCCAGGGGACATGGGTCAATGCCTAAAATGTTTTTAAAAATGGCTGTTTTGGCGGGAGCACTGATTTTAATGACGATTAAAGTGAAAAAAAAAAGTGAAATATTCCTTTAAATATGGTGCCTGTGGGGTGTCTGTAGTATGCCTGTGAAGTGCCACGTGTTTCCCGTGTTTAGAACAGTCCCTTCACAAAATGACATTAAACGGAAATAACACCATTTAAAACTGCTTGCGGTTTTAATGTTATATCTGGTTCCTGCAATATGTTTGAAAATCATTGAGAAAAATGGCATGGGTAGCCCTCCCTGCCTATTACCAGCCCCTTTGGGTCTTGTACGCATATTAAGGGGAACCCAGTACCCATATAAAAAAAAGGAAATGCGTGTGGCCCCCAGGCCCTATATACTCAGAACAGCAGTATACAGGCGGTGCAAACAAGACAGGGACTGTGTAGGTTTGTTGTGTTAAGTTGAATCTGTTTGTAATTTTCAACTGGTACATTTTTAAAGTGTAGCTCCAGTCAAAAAAACTATTTTTAAGCTTTTTGGAAAACATAGGGAAGGGTTATCACCCCTGTATAATTTGTTTTGTCGTCCATCTTTTTTCATCTCACTTGCTGTTGTCTCCTTCCGTTTGCAAGTAGGAGATGTTTGTAAGTTGGATGTTTGAAAGTAGGGGCCTGCCGTATATGCTCTGCAGAAATGGCGGAACAAGATGTTGGTTTTGCCACAACATTGTAAGCCCTCAAAGTGACTCTTGGTGGTCGCTGGAGCGCCCTGCTGTGAACGATTATATCAAGAATTGTAATTACATGCCATTAAACATACACACCTCAAATATCACCACCTATGTGTGTCAACACTGCGCCGGCCCCGCCCTCCCCCGGCTGCCACTTATGTATAAATCACTTAATCAATCAGAAGGAAAATATAACCTCACACCTTCGCTGTGTCAAATTACTATTACCTTGTGGCGCTAGATTTATAAGGTCGGTCCCCCTGTAGACACCTCCAAACGTATCTGGTGGCAGTATACAGAAGGAACTTTCCAATTTTTGTTTAATTTCTCTCAAACAAAATATATATATGTGTGAAAAACAGAAAAAATATAAAAATACAAGCATATAAATCACAAAATCAAATAACCTCAAATCACTCAATAAGTGTGTATGCTAAAAATAAATACTGTTAAATAACACATTCAATTGTGTCCATACCCCTTGAAAAACACACAGTGTATCCAAAAAATACTATGCAAATAGGTGTCCCAAAACTTTGCATATGTTTTTTAGCGTGAAAGAAAAAAATATATATATTATTGTGTCTCAAAAATAACAATTATTTTCTAAAAAATAAATAAAGAAACAAGTCCTCAAAAAACAAGTGTCCCAAAGAAAATCAATAGGCAGTGGTGAATCAACAATCAGCACATCCTTCTCCTGTGTACTTTCTTATGAGTGTCCCCAGATGATAAAAATCCTTCACCACACCAACAGTGACCCCCTGTAGATGGAGCACTCACCAGATGGAATGCCTAGCACTCTCGCACCAGGCTCAACAAGCGTTGTAAATTAATTGAGGATCACAGGTGTCCAGCACACAATATTCAGGGAGTATTCATTCCTCTTTGCAGATTCCAATAGAAATATTTCCCCAAATTCCTCAAAAAGAAAAACATAGGCTTCCCATGGTGTAATACTATAAAACAACTTTAATAGCACACTAAAAAGCCACTGAGTAATGCACTCACATGTAAAAAACTTGTAACAAGCACTCCAAAATCACTGCAATACTTCACATCAGCAAAACTTCACTCTTAAGGCATTGGTGGTTATAGTAGAAACTGGTTGCAGTAGCAGTGTCAGTGAAATCTCTCACCCCTCCTCCTGCTGTATGGTACCCTACAGCCAGACTCCAGTCCTATTCCTCGTGTCAGAGGCACACACACTTTCGCCTTGTTTGCAGAGTAGGTTCAATCAGTAGTTGCCAGATAGCCACGCCCCCGACATGTTTCGTCATGTGACTTATTCATAGGGTTGGCTATCTGGATCACAGTCCCTCCTTTTATTCTAATGGCAACTATCCCATAATAGGCAAATCTTTCGGTCACGCCCACTTTTCACCCAAACACTCCCAGAGATCTAACCCCTCCAATCCAACCATTCCAATCCGCCCACTCAAATCCCCCAGCCAATCTGGTGGAGAGACATCCGAGAGAGTAGGAATAGGCATCTTTATCAAGCTGCTGTTCGTATACATCTAGCAGCGCTTGCGCAGACACCACTGTCATCACTACTCACCAGGTCTCAGTACATCCAGCATCGCGCCATCACGCCTACTCATACACCTCACTCCCCCTCCTATTACAGGATTTGAGAGTTTTGTTTGAGAGAAATTAAACAAAAATTGGAAAGTTCCTTCTGTATACTGCCACCAGATACGTTTGGAGGTGTCTACAGGGGGACCGACCTTATAAATCTAGCGCCACAAGGTAATAGTAATTTGACACAGCGAAGGTGTGAGGTTATATTTTCCTTCTGATTGATTAATTACATGCCATTGTTGAACAGTGGTAGAAAAATTGACCTTTGGTGGTTGTGGTGCTGGTGCCACAACACTATAAGTCCTCACAGTTACTCTGGGTGGGCACAGGAACAGGCCCTCCTGTGAAATATTATATCAAGAATTGTAATTACATGTCCCTGTTAAAAAGGGGCAGAAAAATTGGGCCTTAGGCACTGGTGCTGGTGCCACGACACTGCAACCTCTCCCATATACTCTTGTTTTATTGCAGGAATTAGCCCTGCTGCAAAGCATTGCATCAAAAATTGTAATTAAACGCCCCTGTTAAACAGCATAGGCAGTCTTGAAGGGATGTGATATTTCAAAAAAAATTATTTGGTTACATCAGCTTCAGGTGCTTGGTAGCTGTGGGTGATCCAAGACTTCGGTGGGAAAGGTGTCCAAGTCTGACCTTGCCCCTAGGTATTCCTGCACCATGTAAATCAGACGCTGGCGATGGTTGCTGGAACCGATCATACCTTGGGGCTGCGGACTAAAAAATTGTCTGAAAACATCAGTCAGACGGCCACCTTCTCCACCGCTCCTTCTGACCGATGCCTCAGCAACACGTTGTCCAGGACCAGGAGTTTGTAACCTCCCAGTCTCTGGGAACGCGTTGCACAGACCTTTCTGCAAGGCCTCCCGGAGATGTCTCATCCTCTGCTCCCTCTGCGATGGCAAGATAAGGTCGGCAACCTTACCCTTGTACCGTGGATCAAGGAGAGTGGCCAGCCAGTAATGGTCCCGCTCCTTGATCCGAAGAATACGAGGATCCTTCCGCAGGCTTTGCAGGTTAAGGGAGGCCATGCAGCGTAGGTTAGCTGAGGCATTCGGTCCGGAGTCCTCTGGGTCACTAAGGGAAACATGATCCGCAGCTACCTTCTCCCAGCCACGTACAAGTCCACGTGTTTCTTGGGACTGTAAATCATCCCTACAAGACTGCTGCTGCTGATGCTGAGTGCCAGCCTCCACCTCCATGCTGACACAATCATCCTCCTCCTCCTCTTCCTCCTCCTCATCCTCTTCCTGTGTGATGGATGGCACAGCAGGAACACTGTCTGGATAAAGGCGGCCTTGAGAGGCAAGGAAGTCCTCCTCTTCCTGCTCTGTTCTGCCTCAAGTGCCCTGTCCATTATTCCACGCAGCGTATGCTCCAAGAGGTGGACAAGAGGTACAGTGTCACTGATGCATGCACTGTCACTGCTCACCATCCTTGTGGCCTCCTCAAACGGTGACAGGACAGTGCATGCATCCCTGATCATGCCCCACTGGCGCGGTGAGAAAAAACCGAGCTCCCCTGACCCTGTCCTGGTGCCGTACTCGCACAGGTACTCATTGATGGCCCTCTGCTGCGTGTGCAGCCGCTGCAGCATGGCCAACGTTGAGTTCCACCTGGTGGGCATGTCACATATAAGGCGGTTCTTGGGCAGGTTCAACTCCTTTTGGAGCTCAGCCAGCCGAGCACAGGCATTAAATGATCGGCGGAAATGCACACAGACTTTTCTGGCCTGCTTCAGGACATCCTGTAAGCCGGGGTACCTGCCCAAGAACCGCTGCACCACCAGGTTAAGGACCTGAGCTACACAGGGCACATGGGTCAGTTGTCCCTGTCGGAGGGCGGAGAGGAGGTTGGTGCCATTGTCGCAAACCACCATTCCTGGCTTAAGCTGGCGTGGCGTCAACCACCTCTCGGCCTGCCCCTGCAGAGCTGACAAAACATCCGCCCCAGTGTGGCTCCTGTCCCCCAAACAAACCAGCGCAAGCACGGCATGCATCGTTTTGCCTGCGTACTTGCGTAGCCCCTGGAACGCATACGGAGCACCGCTGGTTCTAAGGACAGAGCACTGGAAGAGGCCATGGAGGAAGAAGAAGAGGAGGGGGTGGAGGAGAGAGGTGTGTCACAACCAATAGTAGCATTTTGGAGGCGTGGTGGCGGAACAACCTCCAACACTACTGCACCTTGTCCTGCATCCTTTCCAGCTGCCAGAAGCGTGACCCAATGGGCCGTGAAAGACAGGTAACGTCCCTGTCCATGCCTGCTGGACCATAAGTCAGCGGTAATATGCACCTTACCGCTGACCGCCCTGTCCAGCGAGGCAAGGACATTGCCTTCCACATGCCGGTAGAGAGCTGGAATCGCCTTCCGTGAGAAAAAGTGGCGTTTGGGGACCTGCCACTGAGGAACCGCACATTGTACAAACTCACGGAAGGGGGCCGAGTCTACCAACTGAAAAGGCAGCAGTTGAAGTGCTAGCAATTTAGCCAAGCTAGCATTCAACCGCTGGGCATGTGGATGGCTGGGAGTGAACTTCTTTCGCCGGTCCAGCAGCTGGGGCAGGGACATTAGCCTGCTATAATCGGACGTGGGTGTACTGCTAGCAGATTGCCCGGAAGCACTTGGCTGTGACACACCTAATTCTACACCTTCATTCCTCTCAGAGCAGGTTTCAGAGAGGACTGAAGGTCTAGTGGGGTTGGAGATGCCAGCTGATGAGGAGCAAGGAGAGGTCCGCTTTGTTCTTTGGTGTGGGTCTTTGAGGTACGCTTGCCAACGAGCTGCATGGCAGGTCAACATATGTCTGGTCAAGCATGTGGTGCCCAAGCGGCTGATGTTTTGGCCACGTGAGATACGCTTGAGACATATGTTGCAAATAGCAGCGGTGCGATCTGATGCACTCGTCTCAAAAAAGGCCCACACCAAAGAACTTTTAGAATAACGCGCAGAGGCAGCGCCCTGCATAGGCGGAGCTCTGCGGTGTGATTCAGTCGGTGTGCTGCCCCTAAGCTGGCCCCCGGAGGGCATCCTGCCTCGTTGGACATGTGCCTCCTCCTCCTCTCTCCTACCAGGCACCCACGTGGAGTCAGTGCCCTCATCATCCCCTCCCTCTTCATCGCTGTAGCAAACCTGGCAATATGCTGCAGCTTGTGGAACATGACTGCCAGATTGCTGTCCTTCTTGAGCATCCCCTCTCTCTGCATTCACACTACTGCCTTCCTCTAGCTGAGTGTCATCATCAGAGGCTACAAAACACTGGGCATCCTCCTGGAGCATGTACCCAACACTGTGCTCAAAGAGTTTAGGAGACTCCTCAGGAGGAACGTGGTGGGTCTAGGGAAGAAGTCACTGATGATGACATTGAGATGAGGGAAGACGATGCGTTGGCAGCTGCTTTGCTAGTACCCTGAGACTGGGTGAGAGAGGATGAGGAGGATGAAGAGGGCTTGGTCATCCACTCTACCAAGTCATTGGCATGTTGCGGTTCAACATGTCCAGCTGCCGAAAAGAAGGACAAGCGTGTCCCATGGCCACGTGCTGATGACAATGCACCGCGTCCACGACCAGCACTGTTGTCTCTAGACACAGAGCCTGCTTGCCCTCTTTTATCAGCTCGCGCCTGTCTGCCTCTCCTTGCTGGCCTTCCAGACATGGTAATGGCCTGAAGGGAGTTGGGTAAAACAGCAGTTGGGTAGTGTATATTGTGCTGGAGGCACACAACAACCACTAACTCCTGCAGATGCCTTTATTATAGAACACCAGAGATAGAGGGGTATACTGTAATGGAGTCACACAACACCCACTAAGCCCTGCAGATGCCTTTATTATAGAACACCAGAGATAAAGGGGTATACTGTAATGGAGTCACACAACACCCACTAAGCCCTGCAGATGGCTCTATTAGAGAACAGCAATGAAGGGTAGATACAGGTGTATATTGTGCTGGAGGCACAAAACACCCACTAACTGCTGCAGATGCCTTTTTTTATAGAACACCAGAGATAAAGGGGTATATACAGATGTATACTGTGCTGTGCTGGAGGCACACACAACTTCCAATAACTCCTGCAGATGGCAAGTGGTCTCAAATAGAGAAGAGCTATGTAGGTGGATAAAGCGGTGTGTACAGGGTACAGAGCATGCAGACAGCACGCACAAGCTCCTAACACTACTGACTGCAAGCTCTATTATAAAAGATAGATCACTAGCTATATAGGTGAGGTGAATATAG
Source organism: Lithobates pipiens (assembly GCF_037356315.1). NCBI lineage: Eukaryota > Metazoa > Chordata > Amphibia > Anura > Ranidae > Lithobates > Lithobates pipiens. The sequence continues at coordinate 186,054,056 of NW_027507789.1, read as the reverse complement.
CGGTGTATACTGCGGTCAGAGCACACAGACAACAACCACTACAGAAGAGCAAGATCGAAAATCGGCCGATAACGATCGGTGTATACTGTGTTGAAGGTACACAGAACACCCACTAACTGCTTCAGACGCCAACACACTACACAAGGCCGCAGCGCTGGCGGCCTTATATAGTGTGGGGTGTGTACTACACAGCCTGAGCTATGATTGGCCACAGGCATCCTGCCTGTGGCCAATCATGGCTCTCCTCGCTGCTGGCACTGTGATTGGCCAAGCATGCGGGGTCACAGTGCATGCTTGGCCAATCATGAGCCAGCAATGCACTGCCATGACGCAGTGCATTGTGGGCCGTGAGCGCCACACGAATTTGGCGCGAACGGCCCATAACGTTCGGAATTCGCCGAACGGGCGAACAGCCGATGTTTGAGTCAAACGTTTGTTCGACTCGAACACAAAGCTCATCCCTAATGGTCAGTACTTCTAGTGGGGCAGACATGTGAGAGATGAAATTCGGACCTCAGTACTCTTTGACACTGAACAGACCACACAGTGTTGGCAAACTTGTTAAACCAACTGGAACAGACTCACCAACATGACATATCTCTTGAACCAGGTGAATGTTTTGTGGATACCCCAGTGTTCCGCTACATGTGGAGTCGCTCTGCAACAGAAAGGGCCTGTCCCCCTGACAGTACAACTTGCCAGGTCACTGATGGGGCATGCAGAACACTATTCTGCGGTACGGTACACCATTCTAGACCATTCACTCAGAGGTTTGATGGTTTCTGGTAGTAGTCTCAATCTTTCACTAGGATTGGGCCAATCGCCTCAATTAGGGAGTCCACCCCTAGATCCTCAACTCTGGGTTTATTACCAATTATGAACTTCTAGTATGTCCAGTACATGGATTTACCTGAGACAAATGAGTGTGACAGTGTGTAAAATCTTCAATAAAAACTCTAGTAGTAAAGGCTTCTTATTCTCACAAAAGGTGCTTAACCACTTTCAGACTGGACCATTTTGCTGGCTTAAGACCAGACCACTTTTTGCGATTCGGCACTGCGTCGCTTTAACTGACAATTGCACGGGCGTGCGAAGTGGCCCCCAAACAAAATTGACGTCCTTTTTTCCCCACAAATAGAGCTTTCTTTTGGTGGTATTTTATCATCCCTGCGGTTTTTATTTTTTGCGCTATAAACAAAAATAGAGCAACAATTTTGAAAAAAACACATTATTTTTACTTTTTGTTATAATAAATATCCCCCAAAAATATATAAAAAAAAAATTTTTTTCCTCAGTTTAGGCCGATACGTATTCTTCTTCATATTTTTGGTTAAAAAAAAAAAAATCGCAATAATCGATTATTGATGGGTTGGCGCAAAAGTTATAGCGTTTTTAAAATAGGGGATAGTTTTATGGCATTTTTATGAATAATTTTTTTTACTAGTAATGGCGGCGATCAGCGATTTTTATTGTGGCTGCAACATTATGGTGGACACATCGGACATTTTTGACACATTTTTGGGACCATTGTCATTTATACAGCAATCAGTGCTATACAAATGAACTGATTCCTGTGTAAATGACACTGGCGTTAAGGGGTTAACCGGGGGGTGGCAGTGTAGGGGTTAAGTGTTCCTAGGGGCGTGTTACTAACTGTGGGGGGCTGGGCTTTGTGTTAGTGAACCATGTGATTGGAGCAGAGATCAGCGTCACTTGTTGCTAGGCAGAACGGGGAGCTGCTGTTTACAACGGCATCTCCCCATTCAGCCTCCCCGGGAGACGATCGCGGGTATCCCCGCGGCGAACGAGTCCGCGGGACCCGCGACCCGACTCACGGGTCCCGACCGGCACGCGGCGCGCACGAGATGGCAGGGCGGGATATAGAAATGGACGTACCTGTACGCCAATATGCCTGCTCATGCCATTCTGCCGACGTACATCGGCGTGCGCCGGTCGGGAAGTGGTTAAATGATAATTTTACCTTTCGTAAAATAAATAAATGCACATGATTTTGTAGGTAACAAAAATGTGCATTTATTTTTTTTTTTTTATACTGCAGCTTGGATCACTGGTACAATGTCTGGCTCCTGCAGACATTCAATACTGTTGTCTGCCCATATCTCCTATCACTGAAGAATCAATTAACTATGACAGTGCCCATCATTGCAGTTCATTGAGAATTCAAGCCAGTGACTGCATCTATTAGTATTCAGTCATTGTTTCACCTAGCTCAGCTGATTTTAACTTTTTTCAAAATGGGTGATGCTTGCAGGGCCATTAAAGGCTCAGATTTCAGCTGATTTGGCAGGAATCTCAATAGGGGCCTTAACCCTAGGTGTCAAATCGCATGCCAAACTGGCAGATCTTGCAATGGCACCTTCCGAATTGGTGTGATGCTGTAGTTTCTGTACTACTTTTGGCAACTTAAGGAGGCGATTTGTATAGACATCTGTGCATGAACCCGCAAAGATGTCTGTCAAATCGCCTCCCGAAGTCGGACGGCATTACCGGGTTGAATTCGTGCAAGTTCAGCTGAACGCGTAAAATACAGACTAATAAGGTTCTCTGACATTATCTGAGCTGTAAAAAGCTTAGGCTATAATTGGGCTTTAAACATGAGTACCAGTACTCTATAATACACCATGTGGAGCTTTAGACACGATCCACTGCATTACCTGTACCTGCTGTTAGAGAGTGCTTCAAGTAGCAGGAATCAGACACCTAATTTCAACATCAATGGAAGACATTTATAAAACTAGGGCAAGCTAGAAACTGGGCAGTTTCTGCAGAATTAAAAAAAAAGATGCAGTTTTGCTTATTAACACCTGACAAAGTGCTATTAAAAGCAACTGCGTTTCATAGAGCATGCTTTGTAAAAGATATCATTTCTAAAAAAAAAAAAAAAAAAAACGCCACAGGAAAAATACGCCTGGTGCAAAAGCATTTTTTTTTTCAACTTGACCCAGTTTTATATGCAAATATCTTTGATGTGCAGTGGCCCTTAGGATAGCTTAACGAAAGTTCCCCTTTAAGGGATAACTCAGCTTATGAGCAGACAAATCAAGTTAATTAAATAAGACTCTCTTGCAGGTAGTCAAGCAAGGATGTGCTTTTTGTTCCCCACATGCTGCTGAGGCTGATGAGAAGACTCTGCTAATATTAGGTGGCAGCCATAAGTAACAAAAACATACATTTCATTTGTGCTTTTAAGCAGTATGTGTTACAAACTATAATCTGCATTGATATAACCAACGTCTATACAGGTAAATTTATCAAATTCAATAGATGTACTAGGTCTATGCTATGAAGTCATGTCCAACGTGGTGTAAAGGTTGGAGCAATTGTGAAATGCATGGATCGGAGCAAGTATCTACTAATACTTCTAGTGCCACAGTAGTTACGTTGAATTTTAAACATCTATAATTTTTTTTTTTTTTTTTAAGCTCTGCAGATTGGGAAGTTCATGCAATTTGTATGCGTGTCTCAGAAGTACACAGAGCCAGGAAACCACAGCTCAGACCGCTTTTTATCGGTGTGATACATACCTGTTACTGGTATGGCTCTGCTACTACTGTATACATCTAATGTTCCCTACTTCTGTGCGGAACACCATGTGTAAACTACCTACCTCCCAACTGTCCCTGATTTTGAGGGACTGTCCCTCTGTCCTTCATTCCTCCTCATTTGTCCCTCATTTTGGTCTGATTTATATAGTTTATAAAATGCACTACTAATCTTTCAAAAAGTGTTTCTCAGTGCTAAACTTTTCACCAATTTCTAAATTGTTGCAACTGTAAATTTCAAAAGCCAATGTAAAGGAATAGTAGTGGTTAAAAAAAAAAAAATTGGGTTTAACTAATCCTCCCCCTTCTCCCCCCTTCTTTTTTTTTTTTTTTTTTTTTTTTGGGGGGGGGGTGTGTGTGGTGGTGGTGTGTCCTATGCCTACATACATTTTGCTAATGGGTGTCCCTCATTCCCATCTTGAAAAGTTGGGAGGTAAGTATACTAGAAAAGCCTTGCCGTTTGTTGAAAAATGACTGCTTTGGCAAATGTATTCTGGCCTTCTATGCAATCCTCCTCCACCCCTTATACCTACCAGTGTCTGCAAACGCTCCTCTTTTTATAGAGCATAGATAGGACTCCAGAGATTAGCGTTAATAAAAAAAATTCTCATTTAAAAATAAATAAATAAATAATAATTAGCTTGTAATATGGTGTTATAAAGGCCTACAATCAAATATCTTACATGTACTTTAAATAAGGCCTCAAAAGATCTTGCAAAGACATATACCTCCTCTCTATTCTCTTCCGTCTCTCTATCCTATTCTCTCTGTCTCCCCCTTCTTTTTTTATTTTTATTTATATTTTCTCTATCTCTGTCTCTTGTATTTTGGAGCAGAGTCTTCATATTCGGTGTGATCAGGATCTCTAACAAGCGCAGTGCTGGAGCTGGAGCTTGTGAAATCCCAAATGAGAACAATTTCTCCACATAGACAGTAATCCACACGGTATTGTATTTGAAAGTCCATGTATTGAAGAAATAACATTCAGTGAACCATCCAACATAAGGGATTTTCCAAACAGGAACATGAAATCATTACCAGTCTCTATGTATTTCTCAGTGAGGTGAAGCTTCAGCACTTGCACAGGCTGTTCTCCCTTAGCAGGAATTCACTCTTCTCCTTCTACACATGTCCCTCTCTCCACCACTTGCCCACAAAACCTCAGCTCTTAATGACCTCATCCTTGGTGAGAGAGCATAGCAATAACGTGATAATGTTTAAAAAAAATTTAATTACAAACAGAACTCCACATATATACAACTCCCATTTCAAATAAATAAAAAAATGCCTTTTTTATAGTGCTGAGGTTGTGATAGTCATCTGTGGTCCAGTTCTGCAGCCCCGGTTTTCAGGGCGTTCCCCCCAGTCTTATTCCAGCTCTGCAACACTTCCTGGTACCTCTCTCGTCAGCCGATCACGCTTGATGTTAATATGGACTTTTGCAGTTTAGTTTAAACACTCAAGGATTAATTGAAAGTCGCGGAACACAAGAATTATATATATATATATATATATATATATATATATATATATATATATATATATATATATATATATATATATATATATATATATATATATATATATGTTTTATTTAATAACCACATTGAGGACTGAGTGTAATATCACGGAGCGCGAGCACTTTATTTATAGTGTTTATATTTTGTTATGGTGTGTATATAAATGTCTCTTTTTTATATATATATATATATATATATATATATATATATATATATATATATATATATATATATTATATTATTTTATTTTTTTCAGCGCTGCACAGTGTGTGAGATATATAGTTATATTAAATATTATAAAATACACACACACACTGCAAAGGAAATCTGGTTAGTAACAAATGGGCATCATGCTAACCAGTCTAGAATGAGCTGCAATCGCTTCCATCAGAACATGAGGTTGTACATAGTTCTGTACAGCATAGCAGGGTCTTCCCAAGGTGTCATAAATAAACATTGGTGGAGGTCGTCAAATACATTCTCCTCTCTTCAAGCCCTCAGGCATTAGTCCAGATAATTAGTACAGCATTAGTGGGAAAACTTGGTGCTCCAACCATGCCTGGAACTGTAGGCACAAAGTTTTGGGCTGTTGGTTCAGACCTCCCCTCTGAGGAAGGCCCCCCACCAGTAACGGGTGAAGGAACCTATACAGGAGACTCTGGTGGGAGGTGTAAACCAGTCAGTGTCATCACTCTGGTCTCCACGGCCTGCACAAGGCACATCGTTAGAATCTATAACAATATCAGATCGTGGCTTTTCATCAGCAGTAGCAACTTGTGGTACTGGAAGTAATTGATTCCTAAGCCAGGCTTTGATCCGACCCTCAGGTCCTCGAATTCTGTAGACTGGAATTCTAGGCAGTTTTTCTATAACTTCAAACAACTAATTTCGCCAACGATCAGCTAATTTTGGATGTGGCTGAAGGTCCCAAATTGTGGAGAAGCACTTTATCACCAGGTTGTAAGTCTTTGTAACAAACTTTGGCATCAAAATGCCTTTTTATAGGCAGCTATATTTTCCTCAGCCATTTGATAGGCCTCTTTTAAACTCTGTTTAAGTCATGCCACATACTGGTAGTGATTTCTGGTTTCCACTCCATCAGTAGACACACCCAACTGAATGCCAATAGGGAGACGAGCTTCTCTCCCAAACTTGAGAAAATAAAGGAGAGAAACCAGTTGATTCATGTGTGGTACAATTGTAGGCATGTGCCATAGCTCCAAAATGTCGGCTCCAGGTTTGCTTAGCACCATTAGGGAGGGTACCCAACATGTTCAACAAGGTGTGATTGAAACGTTCAGGGAGAGCATCACCCTCTGGATGATAAGGTGTGGTGCGACTCTTGGTGATGTTAACAGCTCTTTAATTAGGCGACTTTCAAAGTCCTGCCCCTGGTCAGAGTGAAGTCGATTTGGCAATCCATTACGAACAAAAAACTTTTCCCACAACACTTTAGCTACAGTTACTGCTTTCTGATCTTTGGTGGGATAGGCTTGAGCATGTAGAGTTTAGTGATCAGTCACAATCAAAACATTTCCCACACCACTGCTGTCATTGTCAATACGCACAAAGCCCATGCACACTAAATCCATTGGACCAGAACTATTTCAAGTGTTCCATAGGAGCAGCTCGAGTCGGCAGTTTTCCGTTGCAGACATCCCGCACAACAGCGGCAATAGTCCAGAACAGATTCTCTCATTCGTGGCCCTTGGACTGTTCTCAGAAATTCACTTTTCTCCTTCTCTACATGTCCCTCTCTCCACCCACTTACCCCCAAAATCTCTGCTCTTCTTGATGACCTCATCCTTGGTAAGAGAGAGCACAGCAGCCATATTGGAAAAGGGCAAACAAAAACTGCATAACAAGAGTATACGCTTGGTAAATGGGCAAAGAATTTCACGTCAAATGTCTGTGGTTGGACAGTAAAGAAGCAGCGCAGTAATGAGGCCATCTCTGTCACTCTGCTTTCTCCTCCTTTCAGCATACTGCTTGTAGTGCTTCTTCCTCTTTGACCGTATGCTCTGCAGGACTTTGGAAGGAAAAAGGTTGATGCCAAATCAAATGCAATACTGCTTGCATTTAAAAAATACATTTTATGATAACATATGTGGTTGTTATCCATCTATCGTTCAGGTTTAAAGTGATTATGTCATGAGAAAAGTGAGGGGCTGGCATTGCTGGTCTACCTTGAAAATACTAGTTGCCTGATTGTCAGACTTGACACAGATTTAGAACAGTCGTGCTGTAAATGAGTGTTAGAATTCGCAAGGTCAGCAACTAGGGTTGCCACCTTTTCTTCAAGCCAAACACTGTAGCGGCTCACAGCTGTGGACTCTGGTGTAAAGGGGAACTCTGATGTAAGGGGGTTCCTGCTCACCAAACCTCCCACTTACATCAGAGTTCCCAGCATTTCTGCTTAAATCGGGGTTCCCATATACCCCTTAACCACTTCAGCCCCGGAGCATTTGGCTGGCCAAAGACCAGAGCACTTTTTGCGATTCGGCACTGCGTCGCTTTAACTGAAAATTGTGCGGTCGTGCGGCGTGTCTTCCAAACAAAATTGATGTCCTTTTTTTCCCCACAAATAGAGCTTTCTTTTGGTGGTATTTGATCACCTCCTGCGGTTTTAATTTTTGTGCACTATAAACAAAAAAAAGAGCGACAATTTTGGGAAAAAACGCATTATTTTTTACTTTTTGCTATAATAAATATGCCCAAAAAATATATAAAAAAACGTTTTTTTCCCTTAGTTTAGGCCTATGCGTATTCTACATATTTTTGGTAAAAAAATAAATAAAAAAAATTGCAATAAGTGTTTGGTTTGCGCAAAAGTTATCGTCTACAAAATAGTTTTGTGAAATGTTTGTTAATAATTTTTTTTTTTTTTTTACTAGTTATGGCGGTGATCAGCGATTTTTATGACTGCGACATTATGGCGGACACATCGGCTCTTTTGGAGCGATTTTGGGACCATTTATATAGTGATCAGTGCGATTAAAAATGCACTGATCACTGTGTAAATGTGACTGGCAGTGAAGGGGTTAAGTGTGTCCTAGGGAGGGATTCTAACTGTAAGGGGGAGGGGCTGTGTGTGACACAACACTGATCACCGCTCCTGATTACAGGGAGCTGTGATCAGTGTCCTGTCACTAGGCAGAACGGGGAGGTGCTTGTTTACATCAGCACTTCCTCTCCGTGAGACAATCGTGGGTATCCCCACGGACATCGGGACCAGCCGTTGGACTGCTTCGCACAGCGGAGCCAACTGCGTCAGCTGGTCCGCAAGAGCTTAAATCGAAGTCCACAGAGCATCCCTTACATCTGAGTTCCTCTTACCTTAATGTACTCACTCGATTGGTGGCAAGAGAGAATAGAGGGTGGGGGAGACTTCAGTCACAGACAATGGATGGTGAGCTCACTCACGCAAGGATGGAGGCTTGGGTATCGACAACTTCATCCATGATGTATCTGCTGCTTGCAGAACTTCAGATTTCCAGCCCACACATCTCTTTCCAGAGGACCAGAACACAGGGGATTGGAGTGTGCCTGGGCAGACAGAGTTGTAGGGGTGGGGGGGGGAGGAGGAGGAACAGATCAAGCACTCTCACCTCTCCTGTCTATGTATGGGAATGGGTCCTGTGTAGACCCCTATGCACTCGGCAGTTGTGGTACTCAGTTAATTGGGGAGCCAGAGTCCATTATGAATATTGTGTTTGTGTTTCCATTATGAATATTGTATCCGGGTTTAAGGAGGTCTGAAACCCGGACATGCTATTCAAAACCCAAACTGTCCGGGTGAATCCTGGACAGATGGCAACTCTATCAGCAACCCAGACAGCACTGCAGTCCAAAGCTTCAGTATGGCAGTCGGGGGAACTAGCATCCTCAAAAAGAGGGTTCAGGCAGCCTCCATTACTCCCAAATGATAGAGTCCCCAAAAAAAAAAGAATGACGCCAGAGATGGCTAGGCGACCAGAATTTTTAGAACAAGGCCAACAGTGGCAAAGTATTTCTCTCAGTATGTGTCCTTAAGACTGGGTTCACACTATTGCGAGTGGGATGTGGGTTTCCAATTCAATCCAATCCAATTCGCATAGCAGGAGATTGTGACCGGCTCTCTATGGAGCTGGTTGACACATCTCTGGTGCAAATTGCATGGGGTCCGGTGTGTCTTTTGGTCCATTTCAGGTCTGAATTCAGGCTGATATTGGACATGAAACTGTGAATAGGTCACACTGTTGTCTGCAACACATGACAGTAATGTGTGTATGCTCTAAAAGAGGAGAGGGAAAAAAGCATGTTTCAACTAGTTATAATGCCCATTATTCTGTTTATTTTTGAGACCCTCTCAATGTTGCCAATTGACATGAACATATGGGTATATATTTGGAAAGGAAAAAAAAAATAGCTTTCGATAAATTGTCCCCATCTGACCTTTCTGTTGGGGCCGTGGCACAGTGCAGAGTTTGATAAAATCTATTGTGATAAAAGATCGGTTTGGTAGGCCACATCCAGTTTCTTGCTCACATTGCTAGATTTATTCTCCTACTGCACAGAGGTTAATTAATGAAGCTCATTACATTGGCACCTCCTTACTTGAACTTTTCATGCCACTTATACACTACCCTCATGGCACACATCCAATGACCATTACCATTTTGATCTGACCATGTTCCATGTCACAACTTTCTAACCAATCCACTTACCTATTGTTATGTAATTGTCAGACAAGTAAGGTATTTCTTCTTTAATGTAATTCCATTAAGGTAAGTGGAAGACTGTGATTTGGCTGCTGGTGACATGTTGCCAGTAGCAGAATCGCTCATATTGGCCCAACACCTTTACAATGAAAAAAATAAAAAATAAATAAAAAAATCATCCCATTGATTTATAATTGTGATTAACAGGCCTACAACAATAGAAACCTGCAAGCAAAATATTTCAGCTGGATCAAGACATTGGGGGTTATTTATGAAAGGCAAATCCACTTTGCAATTCAAGTGCACTTGGAAGTGCAGTCGCTGTAAATCTGAGGGGTCGATCTGAAATGAGGGGAAGCTCTGCTGATTTTTATCATCCAATCCTGTGAAAGCTAAAATGCTGTTTTTTATTTTCCTTGCATGTCCCCCTAAGGTCTACAGCGACTTTACTTCCAAGTGCACTTGCAGTGCAAAGTGGATTTGCCTTTAGTAAATAAACCCCTTGCCATTCTCAGTTATGACTTATGAATTATGTTACCCATTTCCTTTATATCAATAAATAAACTAGACTAAGGCACTAAGTCTTCATGTACACGGGACATTGTTCAACCTCTCCTGAACAATTATACTTGACAGCTAGAAACCGGCGTCTAAAAATGGCCGTTTAGCTGCATTTACATGCCACGTTTCCATTTAGAAGCATTATTATTTTTTTTGTTAAAATTAAAAATGTCTGTAAACAAAACGCTGCTAAATGCGACTTGCCGCATCTAGCGAGCTGTTGCAGTCATTTGGCGTTTAAAATGCCTCTAAACATCTGTCTGAACCCATGTACATGCACTGATGAGATAACATAGAGGAGAGTTCAGGGGCAGCTGAAAAAAATGCCCAACTGCTCCAAAACATCAGTTTACCAGCAGCCGTGCACATGATGCCTAACAAAAAATCCTCCAACACGCCAGCTTTAATTTTATAAATAGTTTCACCCAAGATTTACAAAGCTTTATATTGGCTTTAAAAATGTTTCCTTTTTTATATTGGCTTTTAAAATTTACAAATGCAGCAATTTAGAAACTGGATGAAAGGTTTAGCACTGGGAAACTGTTTTTGAATGTTAAATAGTGCATATTATATACATCTATATGGATCAGATCAAAATGAGGAGGAAAGAGGGACAGAGGGACAAACTGTCCCTGATTTGGAGCAATGGGATCCGTCTGCTGATTCCCCTGCTGAGCAGAGCGGTTGCATGACAGGTCTGCTCCACTAATGAAGACCGAACACGGACAGAGCCCACTTCTGCTCTATGTGCAGTCGCATGTAAATGGACCAGCTGTCTGTTTTAAGCCCCATACACACTGTCAGATTTTCTGCTGGTTTTTGTCTTTAGATTTACCAAAACCATATAATATGAGGTCAAACCTTAGGAGTTTCAATTTGTATGCAATCAGGCAGGCCCTTGCACTACATGGCTTTGGTAAATCTAAAGACAAAAATCAGCAGAAAATCTGATAGTGTGTATGGGGCTTTACTCATGATTGTCCTCCCATTTGATCCAGCCAGTCAGAGGAGAACCGATCACCTTCTGTGGAGTGTAGTGTTTTTTTTTTTTGTTTTTTTTTTTTTGTTTTTTTTTGGGGAGGTTTTTTTTTTCCCCCTGGTCAGGTCGAACCCGGAGGTAGCTGGGTGTAAATGGACACCAATAAGTTCACATCAGACGTTCAATAGAGGAGAATGGAGCATCTGGCTGAAAAAGGGACAGCCGGAGCCAATTGGACCTCTTATGTGAAAGAGGCCTTCAAATGGTGGTAAACCACAAAAATAAATAAATAAATAATAATAAAAATACCTGCAAGACAAGGGCATAATAAGCTAGTATGCATAGCATACTAGCTCATTATGAATGACTTGCCTGAGATCAAAGCCCCTACAGTGGTCCTCGTTCACCACTCCGGTGGCTGACATCGCTACCAGAGTTCATTCCAGGTATCGCGGCTCCAGCGCTGTGATTGGCCAGAGCCGCAATGACGTCACTTAACCTATGGAGGAACTCTTGTTAAGGAGAACGGCTGACCTAGATGCTCCAAAACATCTAGGTGTGCATTCAGCCATAGAAAAGCGTTACAAGCTTGCACATGTGTTTAGCAAAATACCTTCAAATGCATCTGTAGGCATGTATTTTTTAAATGCCATTGTGCATGGGGATTTTTTAAATTAAATGGGCCCCCAGGTGGCTTATACCATAATGTGCTAGTATGCACATTATGGGATGTATTCCTACATTAGGACTTGCCTGTCAAAGGAAGCTCTCCAATTGCTTCCAATTTTGCCAAGTTTTGGAAACCCCTTTGGGATCTGACTGTTCCATCGATTGAAAGGACGAGCCGGGATGATTTCGCCCTTGCGCATGCACACAGGAGTTATATCATCATGGAACAGACCGAGTGTCAGAAATGTACTCTGAGCTGCCCATGCACAGCTTGGTGTATGTTACAGCTCACAGGCAGAGGGAAGCATTTGACAGAAAAAGACTGATAGGTTTTTTTATGACAGAAGAGATCCTAACTGATCAGGGGCAGCTGGTGCTCAAAATATTTTTGGGTGGGGGGGAGGGGGGGCAAAAAAAAAGTTGAGAAAAAAATCATCAAACACTACCACTGTGCCCTTGAATGCCCAAAGTGTGACCCACGCCCGCTCGCAGTCTGCCTGGCACTTACCCTGTGTCTGTGGGGCAGCGGGTCCTCCATGCGTCTCCTGCCATCCTCCTCTCCCATCCTCTCCTCTTGATAGGTGTCCAATAGGGGCACCTGCCATTTTCAGCTAATCGGGTGACGGGTAACAGACCTGAGCACCTGATTGGTGGAGAGGCGCTTTAGTGTTAGGAAAGCGAATAGTCAATCGCTTTTCTAACAGTTGCGAGACCTGCAAACGCCAAACATGGGGCTCGCATGTCACCTTTTTTTTGACGCCTATTAGAGCCTATGGCTCTAATCAGGTGCTTCAAAAACGCCCCACGCCCCAGCGCTGTAATTCAGACGCACTGTGCCTGAAAAGGGGCCGGCACCTGAATAGGGGGTGGCAGCGATGGCCATAGATTCATGCCATGACACCTGTCCACAGAATCTTTCATCCATTCAAACTTCACCATCATGGGCAAGACAAAAATGCTGTCAAAGGATGTCGGGAACAAGATTGTAGACCTGCACAAGGCTGGAATTTGACTACAAGACCATCGGCAAGAAGCTTGGTGAGAAGGCGACCACTATTTAATCTGAGCGGTACGCTATCACCTCGTGTTTGTGACGGGTTCCAGGAGAACGGGTCTGTCCGTGTGCGTCCGGCCGGCGCCACGGACTTAAGGCGTATTTTCTTTTACACATCTGTAAGTGTATTTTTATATTTTTTATCCCAAAATAAAAGGGTTTTATACTATTTTGAGTTTTATCTCCCTTTATGATTTTGATGCCCCTGCCTTTGAGTCCTTCTTTTGGACCTTGAGCCAAGTATACGGGAGCGAGCTTTTCTTCCCAAGAGCTTCTGAAGCAGCAAGGTCAGGAGGACATCGTGGAATCCCCTCCCCCGTGGCTGGAAGTGGTGCACAATTTCATAGAGCTCTGTGTGACCCTCTGTAGTGGGGGGTCATATTCGTCTGGTAAGCAGCAAATCTCAACACATGCTGGTGGTGGATTGAACACGATTTTTCTCAGTTTGGATTACATGAACATTATGTTTTATTTTTAGAGGTCTTATATTTACAGCCTTACGTCAATCATTTTGGCGTTCTATACACGGACTTATTGTTTATACACTGGGTGTTGATGTTTTATATATTTTTCCCCAATCGTCTTTCAGGACAGCCACCTTAGAGAGACACCGGCTCCTCCCCTCTGAGGAAACACCGCCTTCAATTTCATAATTTAAGCCTCCTCCTCCCTTCGTTCCTCAGTTATGGTGTTTCCTCCGGCGGGGAGACATCGCCAAGGAACCTTAGGCTAAATTCGGTTGGTGAAACTGAAGCCACCCGAGCGGAGCCCTGGCCCCGTTCGGCTATCCGACCGTTCATCGGTCGGTCCAGGACAGTCCTATCAGCGGGGAGCTGAAGTGTTCGTACTGTCCATATACCCTAAACTCCGCTTGGGGAAAGCGGGAAGTTTATGGGGTCGTCCGTTCGTTCACCCGCGGGGGTTTCAACGGAACAAACAGTCCAGTCGGCTGGGGAAGCTGAATACTCGACTGACCTTTACACGCACTCCAATCTTCGCTTGGGGAAAGCAGGAAGTCTTTGGAGAGGTTCATCCTTGCGTTTCGCCCAGTGGGGTGCTGAACGAAGGCGTCCAGGGCCCCCCTGTGTACGCAGCCGGCTGGGAGCTGGAAGCCGGACCGGTAGGCGGGCGACGTCAGTTCCGGTGGGGGCGGACCCCTTCGTTCGATCCGCGTCTTCCGGTTCCGGACGCGGCACGTGAAAGGGAACCTAGCGTTCGGCTGGTGCGGCCTCTCTTTTCACAGTTGCACAGGTAGCTGTTAGAGGCGCATTCGTACCACGCTTCCTCAACGGGAGAATGTCCGAGGCAGAGGCTTCAAAAACTCCTGGAGATAATAGCACCAGCCACTCGAAGGTAAGAGGAAACCTGGGGAGGTGTTCCCTTACTTGTATCCAGTAGCTCCACTGGTGTTCCTCCTTGGTGGTCGGGGGGAAGGGTAGTGTGTCTGGGATCCTGGTGATGGTTGATCCTAGGGGGGGCACTCCCGGTGGTCCTCTATGTAGCGCTGGTGTTGCTGTTTTTTAGGCTCATGCTGCCCCTTCCTGTATTTTGTGTCTTTCAGAAAGCCACGAGCAAGTCCCCCCATGGTTCTAAGAAGAAGTGCCCTTCGTGTAGAACGTCTATGGGAGACTCTTGGTCTAAAGCTATTTGCAAACAATGTATTGAGGATTTACTTAAGGAACAGGCAGTAGAGCAGGGTGCAGATCTGGTAGCTTCTATGAAGGAACTCTCTGGTACCTTTCAGTCCTTCCAAAACTTTTTTTCCAGTTTTCAGTGGCCCCAGCCTCCGAGCACTCCTACACCAGCGCAGCAGAGTGTACCATCCAGCCCTGTGGATGTTCCTCCTGCAAGGGGAGAGAGTTCAGAGGGTCCCAGGGAGGAAGCTGAGGAGGAAATTGACAGTGTCGTTTCAGACTCCCAGGGGGAGTCTGACGCAGAGATGCTGGATGGGGAATCCAGCAGAATCTCGCGGTATAAGCTTTCCCTGGAGGATGTGGATGAGCTCTTGGGAGCGATTCATACCACTTTAGGTATTCAAGAAGAAACTAAGACATTGTCACTCCATGATCGGATGTACAAGGGCATGGGGGAACAAAAGAAGCGGGTGTTCCCAGTGCATGACGTCTTGATCGATACCATCAAGAAGGAATGGCGGGATCCCGAAAGGAAACCTTTCTTTTCTGGGGCATCAAGACGTAGGTTTCCTTTTTCGGAGGAAGAGACTCTCGTCTGGAATAAATCTCCCAGACTAGACGCTGCTTTTTCCCAGGTGTCCAGACACACTGATCTATCTTTTGAGGATATGGGGGTACTGTCTAACCCTATGGATCGAAGGATGGATTACCTTCTTAAGAAGGCCTGGGATTCGTCACAGGGAAATCTTAAGCCAGCCATGGCATCCACGGTGGTGGCTCGTAACATGGAGTATTGGCTCACCCAGATTAGCGCACACATTGAAGCAGGGACAGCAAAGGAGACTATTCTATCCTCCTTTCCCATGCTTCTTAAAGGGATAGCCTACATAGCGGACGCTTCGGCGGAATCCGTGAGGATGTCGGCAAGGTCCTTGGCCCTGACCAACTCTGCCAGGAGAGCCTTATGGTTGAAGACCTGGCCTGGAGACAATGCATCCAAACTTAAACTTTGTGGAATCCCCTTTACAGGAGATCTACTGTTTGGACCAGGCCTTGAAGCGGTGCTAGATCGCACAGCAGACAAAAGAAAGGCCTTTCCTGTTAAAAGGAAAATTGGGGAACAAGCCAAAAGAAAGACTCGTCCCCAGAAAAGGGTTGTACCACCCCGTACGGTTCAGCAGAAGAAAAGTTGGGGACTCAAAAGCAAGGGACCCGGGGGAGCAATTTTTCGCCCTCCTGAACAGCCCAAAAAATCTCAGTGACAGGGTCACGGTGGGAGGAAGATTGGGGGCCTTCCTCCCACAGTGGGAAATGATTTCCTCCAATCAGTTTGTCTTGGGGATCGTCAGAGGAGGTTACCATTTGGAGTTTTCGGAACTCCCTCCTCTGAGGTTCCTTGTCACCGAGCTGCCAAAATGCGCAGAAAAATCATCTGCCCTTCTTTCCTCTCTTCAGGAGTTGGAAGAACAGGAGGTGGTAGTACGGGTTCCAGAAGGAGAGACAAGCAGAGGCTTCTACTCTCACGTCTTCGTGATTCGCAAGCCTTCGGGAAAGTTCAGGCTCATCCTGAACCTGAAGCCCCTGAATGTCTCAGTTACCTACAGAAGGTTTCGGATGGATTCGGTTTACTCAGTAAAAGCACTCCTACCTCCGAACTGCTTCATGGCATCAATAGATCTGAAAGATGCATACCTGCATATTCCAATCGCAGAGTCCCACCAGCGTTTTCTCAGACTGGCAGTGAGAACTCCAATGGAAGTACTACACCTTCAGTTCAGAGCGCTTCCTTTCGGACTATCCTCTTCCCCCCGAATCTTCACCAAAGTGATGGCAGAAGTTCTGGCATTTCTGCGTCTCAGGGGAATCTCGGTGATCGCATATCTCGACGATCTCCTTCTGTTTGCCCCTTCCCCAGCACAATTAATTCAGGATTTACAGGTCACAAGAAACCTGTTATTAAGCCTGGGTTGGCTCCTGAACCTGGAGAAATCCAACTTAATCCCTTCCCAGAGGGTCACTTTCCTAGGGTACGAGTTGGACTCAACAGTACAAAGGGTCTTTCTTCCTTTGGAAAAAATTCAAAAGATAGACAGGGCTCTGTTGTGTCTTCAGGGCAACCACCAGATCTCCATAAGGAAGATCATGTCAGCGCTAGGGTTGCTGACATCCGCTCTTCCAGCGGTTCAGTGGGCAGGGTTACATTACCGCCCTCTACAATTATTTGTGCTGAAGGTTTGGGATCACAGCCAGGAATCTTTGGATTCTCTGGTTTCGATTCCAGATCAGGTAAAGAGGTCCCTCTGGTGGTGGAGGAAGGGAGCAAATTTGTCCCAAGGTCTAGAGTGGGTCATGCCAACCTCCAGGGTGGTCACGACCGATGCAAGCAGCTCAGGTTGGGGGGCACACCTAGACTCCCAATTAATACAGGGTATTTGGGAAAAGAGGGACTCGAGGAGATCCTCGAATTGGAGGGAGCTGAGGGCAGTAGATCTAGCTCTCAGAACCTTTCAGAAGGAGCTTCGGGGGAATCACGTAAGGGTAAGGTCGGACAACTCCTCGGTGGTAGCTTACATCAACAGACAGGGGGGCACCAGGAGCAAGTCCTTATGGGCCCTAGCGGAAGCCATCCTCAGATGGGCCGAAGCAAATATCCTGTCCCTTTCAGCAGTCCACTTGAAGGGAGAACAAAATCAGGTGGCAGATTTTCTCAGCAGGAGAACTCTGAGAGAAGGCAATTGGGTTCTCAAGCAGGAAATATTCGAAATGATCACCCGGAGATGGGGGATTCCTGCAATAGATCTCTTTGCCGCAAGGGAAAATGCGAAGGTAGCAACGTTCTTCTCCATAAACAGGGGGGACGGGGCATTGGCGGTGGACGCACTAGCACAGAGTTGGGGTTTCTCCAGGTGCTATGCTTTCCCCCCTCCAGTGCTCATTCCAGCAGTATTAAGGAAATTTCAAGTGGAGAACACTACCCTAATTCTAATTGCACCTCACTGGCCCAGGAGGCCGTGGTTCTCGATCTTGAAGGGCCTGTCTGTAGAACCCCCCTGGATTCTCCCAGTGCAGGAGGATCTCCTGTCTCAAGGTCCGGTGTTCTGCCCTCAGGTAGGACGATGGAACCTGGCAGCGTGGCTTCTGAGGAAGAATTGCTAAAAGCCAAGGGCTTCTCAGACCGGTTGGTAGCCACTCTTCTAAACTGTAGGAAAAAGGAAACCCAGTCCATTTACTTAAAGGTATGGAAACGGTTTAACAGCTGGTGTTCAGAGGGTTCCTTCAACGTGCATAGCCCTATAGCCGTTCTAGAGTTCCTACAGGCAGGGGCGGATAAGGGGTTAGCGCTTGGAACACTAAAAGCTCAGGTTTCCGCTTTGAGCGTGTTTTTAGAGAAACATCTAGCGTCAGATCCTTGGGTCGTAAGGTTCTTCAGGGCCCTAGGTAGGCAAAGACCAGCTTCAAGCTCCCCCTTCCCGGTTTGGGATCTTTCTTTAGTTTTACAGGTTCTCACAGGGGAACCTTTTGAGCCGTTAGAATCTTGCTCGTTAAAGCTGATCACTCTCAAAACGGTGTTTTTGGTAGCGATCACTACAGCAAGAAGAGTAAGTGAACTCGAAGCCCTTTCTGTCAGGGCTCCCTTTTTTCAGGCTTTTCCGGATCGTCTGGTTTTGAAGATAGATCCGGCCTTTTTGCCTAAGGTAGCTTCTAGTTTCCACAGGATGCAGGAGATCGTGCTACCTACATTTTGTTCAAATCCAGTTAGAGAACAGGAACACATGTTTCACAGACTAGATGTTAGAAGATGTGTTCTTTATTATTTAGACTGCACAAGTCAGTTCAGAAAGACAGATTCACTTTTTGTTTTATTTTCAGGGGCCAGGAAGGGTTCCAAAGCCTCTAGACGTACCATAGCTAGATGGTTAAGGTTAGCCATTGGGCAGGCATACGTGGCAGGGGGATTAGATCCTCCAGCGGGCATTAGAGCACACTCAACCAGGGCCGTGGCAACTTCTCAGGCAGAGTGGGCTGGTGCGTCTCCGGAACAGATCTGTAGAGCTGCAACGTGGTCCAGTTTTTCTACGTTTGTGAGACACTATAGACTGGATCTTCTGTCAGCCAAAGACCAAGCCTTTGGTCGAAAGGTGCTACAGGCAGTAGTCCCACCCTAAGGTAATATACTCGCTTATCCTCTCTAAGGTGGCTGTCCTGAAAGACGATTGGGGAAAAATGGAATTACGTACCGGTAATGTCCTTTTCCAGGAGTCTTTCAGGACAGCACCGGTTCCCACCCAAATTGTTGCAGATCATCGGGAACTCATTGCATGAGATCGTCAGGTAAGACTTAAAAAGTTTATTTGTTTGACGTGTTCTTGTGTCTCCCCAGTTTGGCCGGAGGTACTCTGGAAGAACTGAGGAACGAAGGGAGGAGGAGGCTTAAATTATGAAATTGAAGGCGGTGTTTCCTCAGAGGGGAGGAGCCGGTGTCTCTCTAAGGTGGCTGTCCTGAAAGACTCCTGGAAAAGGACATTACCGGTACGTAATTCCATTTTTCGTATTTATAAGTTATGTTATGCATTCTTATTATATATAGCGAATCACAGCAGCGAAGTTTTGGATCTAGAACAATAATATATATGTGTTCTATATTACGCACATATTTTTAAAGGGTTGCTGTACCCTATATGGTGTATATCCTAATATCACTGTACCCTATATAGTGTATATCTTAATACTACTGTATAAGTAACTGATCACATTTTTCTTTGTTTAAGCGCGGCTTATGTTTTTTCGTTTATCTATTTTGCTTGTATGTGATACAGTGAAGCCGCAGCTGAACACCTTTGATACTTTTCATCATTTAAGAAATTCACAATTATTTCACACACTTCACAATCTTTCACCTTAGCGCAGTTTGTTTCCCCCTTTTTTACTATTTAATCTATCTATTGGTGATGGAAGGGTGGCAGGAGAGAGGGGGCGGCGCCCGTGCGCCCTTAATGCACAGGCCACCGCTGTATCTAACAGCAATTTAAAAAAAAACTGGCGTTGAGTACCGCTTTAAGCTTGTTTATACTTCCCAGATAATTTTTCCTGCAATTAAATATAACAAATGCAGGAGGACTGTGTGAATGAGGGCTCAAAGTGGAACTAAACTGTATCTGAACACCACAAACTTAAAACACTATTTAATTCGCTCTTAATGTTCAAAGCAAACCCGCCCATCCATCCAAATCTCCATGCTTTATTTTAACCACTTGCTTACTGGGCACTTAAACCCCCCTCAGTCCCAGACCAATTTTCAGCTTTCAGCGCTGATGCACTTTGAGTGACAATTGCGCGGCCATACAACACTGTACCCAAATGAAATTTTTATCATTTTTTTCCCACAAATAGAGCTTTCTTTTGGTGGTATTTAGTTACAGCTCGGAGTTTTATTTTTTGCTAAACAAACAAAAAAAGATGCAAAAAAAAAAAAAAAAAAAATCATGTTTTAATAGTTTGTTATAAAATTTTGCAAAAGGGGCATTTTTCTCCTTCATTGAAGTGCGCTGATTAGGCGGCACTGATGGGCTGCATTGGTGGGCACTGATGGGCTGCATTGGTGGGCACTGATGGGCTGCATTGGTGGGCACTGATGGGCTGCATTGGTGGGCACTGATGGGCTGCATTGGTGGGCACTGATAGGCTGCACTGGTGGGCACTGATAGGCATAGTTAAGGCGGCACTAATAGGCACAGATAAGGCGGCACCGATGGGCACAGATAAGGCGGCACTGATGGGCAAAGATGGGCACAGATAAGATGGCACGGATGGGTGGCACGGATAAGTGGCACGGATGGGTGGCACGGATGGGCACTGATAGGTACCACAGATAGATGGGACTGATGGGCACTGATAGGTGGCACTGATAGGTGGCTCTGATAGGTGGCACTGCTGGGCACTGATGGGCGGCACTGCTGGGCACTGATGGGCGGCACTGCTGGGCACTGATGGGCGGCACTGGGGTGCAGCACCTGAGGCAGATTTTGGGTGGCACTGTGGGTGGCACTGCTGGGTGGCACTGTGGGTGGCACTGTGGGCACTGCTGGGTGGCACTGTGGGCACTGCTGGGTGGCACTGTGGGCACTGCTGGGTGGCACTGTGGGCACTATGGGCACTGCTGGGTGGCACTGACAGGGGGGCACTTACTTTATTTCAGGATGGCACTGCGGGTGGCAGGTGGGCACTGGCAGGGGGCAGGTGTCCTTTTAAATTGCTGGCCGTGATCGGGACTGATGTCCCGAACACGGCCGCCGGCGATCGGCTTTTTTTTTTTCTCCTCGCGCTGTCAGCGCGAGGAGGAATACTAGCCGATTACCGGCTCCGTTTTATCACATGATCAGCTGTCATTGGCTGACAGCTGATCACGTGATAAGGGGTCGGGATCGACCCCTTACACGGATCGGTGATCAGGCGAGTCTCACGGACTCGCCGATCACAGAGCGCGCCGCGCGCGCCCCTCAGGGGGCGCGCAGGCCGCTCGTAACCGGGACTACGTCAATAGACGTAGTCCCGAAAATGTGGGTCCGCGCTATTGCCGTCATTTTGCAATAGCGCGGATCCCAAGTGGTTAAAAAGACGCTTTGAAAAACACCCCCAGCGTTTTCTAGCTGCGACCATCTTGAGTAAGGGCAGATGGTTCATTTAAGTGTTTAGTTCCTAAAATCTATCTGCCTCTAGCTTAGTAACGCAGGTAGGAGGGTGTGCTTGGCTTAGAAAGCCCCTCATCCTCTTCTTCACGTGAAAGGGGGAAAAAAGACATTGCCATGTAGACTCGTGGGATGTATGACATCATTTTGGCCTAGGCTAGAAACCAGAATGCTACTAAAAAAATAAAATAAAAAAAAAATAAAAAAAGTTTGCCGGGCCTCAATATAATATCGTTTTCTATCCATTTACAATTGTAGTAGCATGAGGATTTACAATGGTCAATGTTGAGTGAGCATTTAGTTCCGCTCTAAGGAGAACAGTGGCGTCACCTCACTGCCTACAGCCATAGAAAAGCATTACTGCTTCCAGATGTGTTTTAGAAATGACTTCCAAACCCATCTGGATACATGCATTCGACCTCTGTGTGCCAGAGATTTCAAGTTCCTTCGTACTTCCCCAATCCATTTCTCCTGCATTTAAATGAAACAAATGCATGAGGACTTAAAGCCCAACTCCGGGAGAACTATTTTCTAAGTCCTCTTTTTCAGTAGGGTTCATGGTTGCCAACCTCCCGTGGAATTTTTTACTGACAAAACATGGAAATTTTACTGGCAACCTGAGAAATTTCCTATTGAAAACTAACACAGTGAATATTTAAACAGTATAAACATGATATGGAAACACTGACGATACTTATAAGAAAGTACTTTGCTTGATTTACACTTAAAGTCAACACAGCATGAAATTATCAGCCCCTGATATTTACTGGCAGTTGTAAAAAAAAAAAATCGGATTTTTACAAACTGTCAGTAAATTAACTGGTGGTTGGCAATCCTGGTAGGGTTGCACCCACAATGCAAGGTCATTTGCTGGTTTCCCCTGCAGATCTTGTACTTTTACCCACTTACAATCAAATGAAGGGTCTATAATTTCTATCATAGGTGTGTTTTAACTGATAGAGGCAGAATGTAAACCAACAATCCAGAAAAAACACAATACAAATGTTATAAATTGAGTTGCAGTTCAGTGAGTAAAATAAATAGTTGATCCCCTACCAACCAACAATAATTCTGGCTCCCACAGACTAGCTACAGTATGTACTCATGTGGTACACAAATTAGTCCTGTCAATTTTAAGAAGGTGCTCCTAATGACAACTCTTTGTGTGTGTAAAAGACACCTGTCCACAGAATATTTCTTTCATTCAAACTTCACCATCATGGGCAAGACCAAAGTGCTGTCAAAGGACATCGGGGACAAGATTGTAGACCTGCACAAGGCTGGAATTGGCTACAAGACAATCGGCAAGAAGCTTGGTGAGAAGGAGACAACTATTGGCACGATTATTTGCAAATGGAAGAAATGCTAAATAACCATCAATCGCCCTCAGTCTGGAGATCCATGGAAGATTTCACCTCATGGGGTAAGGATGATCGTGAGAGAAGTGAGGGATCAGCCCAGAACTACACGGGAGGGGCTTGTGAATGATCTCAAGGCAGTTGGGACCACAGTTACCAAACCAACTACTGGTAACCAGTGGCGTAACTAGAACCTTCAGGGCCCCGATGCAGGAAACCATGGCGGCCCCCCCCCCCGACCTCTGGACAGGGCTCTTTTCTCCGAGCCCGATGGTGGAACACCAGGGCCCAGTCCCAAGTGGGTGGCTGCATATAAAGGAACCAATTTAAAAAACATCAATTGCAGCCACTGTGCCCATCAAATGCCACCACTGTACCATCAAATGTCACTGCTGTGCCCATCAAATGCCGCTGCTGTGCCCATCAAATGCCGCCGCTGTGCCCATCAAATGCTGCTACTGTGCACATCAAATGCTGTTGGTGTGCCCATCAAATGCTGCCACTGTGAATCCCCACCGCCCGCTCACTGTCTGCCCGCCACTTACCCTGTCTTGGTGGGGCAGCGGGTAACGGCCATGAGCGGGGTCCTCCATGCAGCTACTGCCATCCTCATCTCCCGTCCTCTCCTTCTGATGGGCTTCCAATAGCTGTGTCTATCGTTTCAGCCAATCGGGTGATGGGTAAAAGACCCGCACACCTGATTGGTGGAGAGGCCGTTCAGTGTTAGGAAAGTGAATATTAATTCACTTTTCTAACACACCTGGGTAGACTGTGAGCGTCAAGCATGGCGCTCGCAGTTCACCTATTTTGAAGTCTATTATAGTCTATGGCTCTAATCAGGTGCTGCAAAAACACCCCCCCCCCCCGCCACTGTAATTCAGGCACCCGGCACCCCAAAAGGGACCAGACACCTAAATATGGGGGTGGCAGCGGTGGCCATGGATAGATTCAAGCATGCTCACATGCACACATACAAGCATGCTCACACACACAAACATACATTAATGCTCACACACACACACATTAATGCTCACATACATGCATGCTCACACACACACACATTAATGCTCACATACATGCATGCTCACACACACACACACACAAGCATGCTCACACACACATGCATGCTCACACACACACACATACATGCATGCTCACAAACATACAAGCATGCTCACACACGCACATACAAGCATGTACACACACACACAAGCATGCTCACACACACACACACACACACACAAGCATGCTCACACACACACACACACACACACACACAAGCATGCTCACACACACGCACACACACATACATGCATTCTCACACGCACGCACACATACATGCTCACACACACATACATGCATTCTCACACACACACACATACAAGCATGCTCGCACACACGCACACACAAGCATGCTCACACACACACACGCACATACAAGCATGCTCACACACACACACACACACACACAAGCATGCTCACACACACACACACACACACACAAGCATGCTCACACACACACACACACACACACACACACACACACACACACACACACACACACACAAGCATGCTCACACACACACAAGCATGCTCACACACACATACATACAAGCATGCTCACACACACACATACATACAAGCATGCTCACACACACATACATACAAGCATGCTCACACACACATACATACAAGCATGCTCACACACACATACATACAAGCATGTTCACACACACATACATACAAGCATGTTCACTCATACAAACATGCACACATACACATACAAACAAATACAGTAGATAGTCTTATTAAAAAAAAACGGCAGACATTTACCTTTCTGGCTTTTCCTGCCGGGTACTGCACTCTAGGGGGAGACAAAGAGCACACACTGCTTTCACTACTAAGCCTAATGTGAGGAGCTCCCGCACAGTGCCGATTTCAGTTCGGCTGATGATCGGGGAGCTCCTCTCAGTCTTCCCTCCTATCGAAGAGTGCAGGGGTCCCTTGGGCCCCCCCGCAGCAAGGGGCCCGGTCGCCATGGCGATCTTGGCGACCCCTATAATTCCGCCACTGCTGGTAACACAATACGCCACCATGGATTGAAATCCTGCAGCACTCGCTAGGTCCCTCTCAAGTAGGCACATGTACAGGCTCATCTGAAGTTTGCCAATGAACATGTTAATGATACAGAGAAGGATTGGGAGAAACTGCTGTGGTCAGATGAGACCAAAATTGAGCTCTTTGGAATTAACTTGACTCACCGTGTTTGGAGGAAGAAAAATGCACACCATGATCCTAAGAACACCATCCCTATAGTCAAGCACAGAGATGGAAACCTTATGCTTTGGGGCGGTTTCTTTGCTAAAGGTACAGGCTGACTTTACTGCATTGAGGGGCCAATGGACCATGTATTGTAAAATCTTGGATGAGAACCTTCTTCCCTCCCCAGAACACTGAAGATGGGTTGTGGATGGGTCTTCCAGTATGACAATGACCTAAAACATGCAACCGAGGCAGCTTAAAAACAAGCACATTAAGGTCCTCGAGTGGCCTAGCCAGTCTCCAGCCCTTAATCCTATAAAAAAATGTATGGAGGGAGCTGAATCTTCAAGAAACCTTCAAGATTGGGAAGATCTGTAAAGCAGAGTGCACCAAAATCCCTCCTGAAATGTGTGCAAAATTGGTAACCAACTACAAGAAAAGTCTGACCTCTGTGATTGCCAACAAGGGTTTCTCCACCAAGTACGAAGTCATGTTTTGCTTGAGGATCAAATATTATTTTTACTCGCTGAACTGCAACTCAATTTATTAACATTTTTGTTTCCTTCTTCTTCCTCCCAGAAGTTCAGCACTGGGTTAACCCCATAGCCCAGGATTTGTACAAACTTGGTGTACAGTCCTATTTTATATATATATATATATATATATATATATATATATATATATATATATATATATATATATATATATATATATAACATTACATATACACACACACAGTGCCTTGCGAAAGTATTCGGCCCCCTTGAACTTTTCAACCTTTTGCCACATTTCAGGCTTCAAACGTAAAGATATAAAATTTTTATTTTTTTGTGAAGAATCACCAACAAGTGGGACACAATTGTGAAGTGGAACGAAATCTATTGGATATTTTAAACTTTTTTAGCAAATAAAAAACTGAAAAGTGGTGCGTGCAAAATTATTCGGCCCCTTTACTTTCAGTGCAGCAAACTCACTCCAGAAGTTCAGCGAGGATCTCTGAATGATCCAATGTTGTCCTAAATGACTGATGGTGATAAATAGAATCCACCTGTGTGTAATCAAGTCTCTGTATAAATGCACCTGCTCTGTGATAGTCTCAGGGTTCTGTTGAAAGCGCAGAGAGCATCATGAAGACCAAGGAACACACCAGGCAGGTCCGTAATACTGTTGTGGAGAAGTTTAAAGCCGGATTTGGATACAAAAAGATTTCCCAGGCTTTAAACATCCCAAGGAGCACTGTGCAAGCGATCATTTTGAAATGGAAGGAGTATCAGACCACTGCAAATCTACCAAGACCTGGCCGTCCCTCTAAACTTTCAGCTCAGATAAGAAGAAGACTGATCAGAGATGCAGCCAAGAGGCCCATGATCACTCTGGATGAACTGCAGAGAACTACAGCTGAGGTGGGAGAGTCTGTCCATAGGACAACAATCAGTCGTACACTGCACAAATCTGGCCTTTATGGAAGAGTGGCAAGAAGAAAACCATTTCTCAAAGATATCCATAAAAAGTCTCATCTAAAGTTTGCCACAAGCAACCTGGGAGACACACCAAACATGTGGAAGAAGGTGCTCCACAATGCAAAACTATGTTTGGCGTAAAAGCAACACAGCTCATCACCCTCAACACACCATCCCCACTGTCAAACATGGTGGTGGCAGCATCATGGTTTGGGCCTGCTTTTCTTCAACAGGGACAGGGAAGATGGTTAAAATTGAGGGGAAGATGGATGCAGCCAAACACAGGACCATTCTGGATGAAAACCTGTTGGAGTCTGCAAAAGACCTGAAACTGGGACGGAGGTTTATCTTCCAACAAGACAATGATCCCAAACATACAGCAAAATCTACAAAGGAATGGTTCACAAATAAACATATCCAGGTGTTAGAATGGCCAAGTCAAAGTCCAGACCTGAATCCAATCGAGAATCTGTGGAAAGAGCTGAAAACTGCTGTTCACAAACGCTCTCCATCCAACCTCACTGAGCTCGAGCTGTTTTGCAAGGAAGAATGGGCAAGAATTTCAGTCTCTCTGTGTGCAAAACTGATAGAGACATACCCCAAGCGACTTGCAGCTGTAATCGCAGCAAAAGGTGGCTCTACAAAGTATTAACACAAGGGGGCCGAATAATTTTGCACACCCCACTTTTCATTTTTTTATTAGTTAAAAAAAGTTTCAAAAATCCAATAGATTTCGTTCCACTTCACAATTGTGTCCCACTTGTTGGTGATTCTTCACAAAAAATAAAAATGTTATCTTTATGTTTGAAGCCTGAAATGTGGCAAAAGGTTGAAAAGTTCAAGGGGGCCAAAAAAATAACATATAGTGGTCTAACTATAAATCGGACTTCTATGACAGAAAGTGCTGAGTGCATCATAACAAAAACCAAAGTGACTGAAATATAAACAGTTACTGGCTACGTAAGCGCAAACTAGTGACAATAATAAAGTGCAAAAAATGCAAAACTACAGTGCAAAAAAAAAATGCAAGCAAGCAAAAATAAAGTGTAAAAAATGCAAGCAAAGTGCTTAGTGTAACACAAAATATTAATAAAAAACATATAATAATCGAACTATAGAACAAAACTCCATAAACAGAAAGTGCTGAGTGCAAAAAAATTAGACTATATCCAGCTGTTAATGACGTGAACACAGTCCCGTGATGATGTCACATAAACATCTAAAGTGATTCTGTGCTGGGAAATGTCTCAGAGGTTCTTCCTCCACATAAGTGATTCCACACATAAGTGTGCACACTGGGTAATTACATTCCCGCTATATAAAATATAGCGTATATGCAGCCTCCTCTTGGATATACCAGGAGTCCCAGGAAAGGGGGTCACTCTCAGATCTCTGTCACAGTATACTGCAGCAAGATGTTCCAATATAGCTCAGAGAATAAGTATAAGAGCAACCATAGTGTAGTATGTTTGTTTTTAAAAATCACTACTTTATTAAAAGGTTAAAATTACTCACAAACGAAATGGGGTAAATAGGCAGCATTAGCAGCAAAACAGTTCAAATCGACCGCTCTGGTGCGAGCGTCACTTCCAGTCTCCATATCCTACGCGTTACATCACTTCCAGCGACTTCACTGGAAGCGATGTAACGCGTAGGATGCGGAGACCGGAAGTGACGCTCGCACCAAGCCATGGCCTTCCTGGGGGCTGGTCAGGAGGACCAGGACCATGAAGTCAATACATCATTCTGGACCGGAAACCTCGAACCACATGACGTCCGTATCTTAAATACCCTCTCCCAGAAAGCACAGCAAGAGCGCCACTCGCACTGGGCGGGCTCCGAGAGAGTAACTTAAAGTGGTTGTAAACCCTTACAACACAAACCAAACTGCAGTTCAGGCATAACTTTGAAAAAAAGCATAGTGTGTGCTCTTCAGGAGCCGCATATATATAGAGGGGCTCCAGGGGTATTTAATGTGGAGGAATCTGTTTTATCAGTTTCCTCCAAAGTCTCTCTCTCTCTCTCTCTCTCTTCCTGTTCCTTTGCATGTTTGTCACACTTAAGTGTTTCGGAACATCAAACCAATTTAAACAATAGTCAAGGACAACACAAGTAAACACAAAATGCAATTTGTAAATGAAGGTGTTTATTATTAAAGGTGAAAAAAAAAATCCAAACCATCATGGCCATGTGTGAAAAAGTGATTGCCCCCCTTGTTAAAACATACTATAACTGTGGTTGTCCACACCTGAGTTCAATTTCTCTAGCCACACCCAGGCCTGATTATTGCCACACCTGTTCACAATCAAGGCATCACTTAAATAGGAGCTGCTTGACACAGTAAGGTCCACCAGAAGATCCTTAAAAGCTACACATCATGCTGAGACCCAAAGAAATTCAGGAACAATTGAGAAAGAAAGTAATTGAGATCTATCAGTCTGGAAAGGGTTATAAAGCCATTTCCAAAGCTTTGGGAATCCAGCGAACCACAGTGAGAGCCATTATCCACAAATGGCGAAGACATGGAACAGTGGTGAACCTTTCCAGGAGTGGCCGGCCGCCCAAAATTACCCCAAGAGCGCAGCGACGACTCATCCAAGAGGTCACAAAAGACCCCACAACAACGCCCAAGGAACTGCAGGCCTCACTTGCCTCAGTTAAGGTCAGCGTTCATGCCTCCACCATCAGGAAAAGACTGGGCAAAAATGGCCTGCATGGCAGAGTTCCAAGGAGAAAACCACTGCTGAGCAAAAAGAACATCAAAGCTTGTCTCAATTTCTCCACAACACATCTTGATGATCCCCAAGACTTTTGGAACAACATTCTGTGGACCGATGAGACAAAAGTGGAACTCTTTGGAAGGTGTGTGTCCAAGTATATCTGGCGTAGAAGGAACACTGCATTTCATAAAAAGAACATTATACCAACAGTAAAATATGGTGGTGGTAGTGTGATGGTCTGGGGCTGTTTTGCTGCTTCAGGACCTGGAAGACTTGCCGTGATAAAAGGAACTATGAATTCTGCTGTCTACCAAGAGATCCTGAAGGAGAATGTCCGACCATCTGTTCGTGTACTCAAGCTGAAACGAACTTGGGTTCTGCAGCAGGACAATGATCCTAAACACACCAGCAAGTCCACCACCGAATGGCTGAAGAAAAACAAAATGAAGACTTTGGAGTGGCCTAGCCAAAGTCCTGACCTGAATCCTATTGAGATGTTGTGGTATGACCTTAAAAAGGCCGTTCATGCTCGAAAACCCTCTAATGTAACTGAATTAGGACAATTCTGCAAAGATGAGTGGGCCAAAATTCCTCCAGGACGCTGTAAAAGCCTCATTGCACGTTATCGCAAACGCTTGGTTGCAGTTGTTGCTGCTAAGGGTGGCCCAACCAGTTATTAGGTTTAGGGGGCAATCACTTTTTCACACAGGGCCATGATGGTTTTTTTTTTTTTTTTCACCTTTTAACCACTTTCAGACCGGACCATTTTGCTGGTAAATGACCAGAGGTCTTTTTACACTTTGGCACTGCGCTGCTTTAACTAGTAATTGCGCGGTCATGCAATGTTGTACCCAAACAAAATTTGCGTCCTTTTCTTCCCACAAATAGAGCTTTCTTTTGATGGTATTTGATTGCCTCTGCGATTTTTGTTTTTTGCGATATAAACGTAAAAAGACCGCAAATTTTGAAAAAAAATGATATTTTCTACTTTTTGTTATTAGAAAAATCCAATAAACTCAATTTTAGTCATACATTTAGGCCAAAATGTATTCAGCCACATGTCTTTGGTAAAAAAAAAAGTCAATAATTGTATATTTATTGGTTTGCGCAAAAGTTGTCACATCTACAAACTAAGGTACGTTTTCTGGAATTTACACAGCTTTTAGTTTACGACTGCCTATCTCATTTCTTGAGGTGCTAAATTGGCAGGGCAGTACAAAACCCCCCCCAAATGACCCCATTTTGGAAAGTAGACCCCCTAAGGAAATTGATAAGAGGCATGTTGAGCCCATTGAATATTTTATTTTTTTGCCTCAAGCGATTGAATAATGACAAAAAAAAATTTTTTTTTTTTTTTTTACACAAAGTTGTCACTAAATGATATATTGCTCACGCATGCTATGGGCATATGTGAAATGACACCCCAAAATAAATTCTGCTGCTTCTCCTGAGTACGGGGATACCACATATGTGGGACTTTTTGGGAGCCTAGCCGCGTACGGGGCCCCGAAAACCAAGCACCGCCTTCAGGCTTTCTAAGGGCGTTACAGTTTTGAAGGTCATAAAATGCCAAGATGGCACAAACCCCCCCAAATGACCCCATTTTGGAAAGTAGACACCCCTAAATTTAGGGGTACACTAGTGAGACTAGGTAATAAATGGCGGGTGCCCTGAAACTATAAAAAAATAACTAACCAACCAGCGTCACCTGTAACAGTTATATGGTGATCACTGGTGAAAGGGTTAACTAGGGGGCAATCAGGGGGCTTTATGCGGTAGTATATGGGGGTCCCTGGCGCTATAAAAAGCTGCGGCGAACCTAAATACCTACCTGCCTAACTAGCGTCACCTGTGACACTAATACGGCGATCAGAAAAATGATCGCTTATTAGGCTGGGTTCACACTGGAGCGATGCGGAAACGCCGCGAATCCGCGGCGGGTTCCCGCATCGCATGCCTCCCGGCGGCAGTTCACACTGCCCTATGCGGACTGCTGGGAGTGTCAGTGAAATGTTACTGACACCCCCAGATCAGTTCGCATATCGCAGTGCGATCTGCAAACTCGGATCGCATGGTGTGAACACCCATGCGATCCGATTCTGCTGCGGGCCAAAAAAAGGGTCCCGTGCGAATTTGCGGCGGGTGCGGCGAATGGCTGAACTCGAATCGCACAGAGATCGGATGTGATTTGCACTGCAGTGCGGTGCGAATCACATTCGTTCTCATAAACCGCTGCAATGTGAACCCAGCCTTAGTGACACTGGCGACGGGGGGTGATCACGGGGTTAAACCTTTATTGGGGGGGTTAGGGGGGTACATTAGAACTAAAGGGGGCTAACCCTAACTGCCCTAACAGTTATTACAGTCACAAATGACACCAATGCAAAAAAAAAAAAATGACATTGGTGTCACTGTGACTGGGGGGCAGGGGTAATTGGGGGGGGGGGGTGATCGGGGGGGTGTGAGTGTGCCTGGCATGTTCTACTGTGTGTGTAGAGTGTTGGTGCAACTCACCGATCCGCTCTCCTCCGTGTCGGAACGAAAAATACCGACACGGAGGAGAGAATACATCACTTCCTCTCCTGTGTTTACATTACAGGAGAGGAAGTGATGTCACGGGGGATTCCTATTCGTCGGGAGCGATCGCGTGGGGGTGGCCATGAATGAATGGCTGCCCCCTCGTCCCGGATCGCTCCCGGACGAAAACCGACCGCCGCAGGCACCGGGCGGGGGCCCGATCGGGCCCCCGACCCGCGGGAGGCAAGGGACGTACATGTACGCCAATATGCCTGCCCGTGCCATGCTGTCGACGTACATCGTCGTGCGGCGGTCGGCAACTGGTTAATAATAAACACCTTCATTTACAAATTGCATTTTGTGTTTACTTGTGTTGTCCTTGACTATTGTTTAAATTGGTTTGATGTTCCGAAACACTTAAGTGTGACAAACATGCAAAGGAACAGGAAATGAGGAAGGGGGCAAACACTTTTTCACACCACTGTATGTGTGTGTGTGTGTGTGTGTGTGTGTGTGTGTGTGTGTATATATATATATATATATATATATATATAAAAATTTTTATATATCTCTATCCCCATTTTTGATCAGCTGATGCACTTTGCGGGGCTCTATTGAGGAGCCTCCTGGATTGTCATTGAATTTTACAGAAAATAGCCCTGCAGATTGATAAAAGAAAGATAAGTTCTAATATTACAACATTGTGTATGTGTGTGTCTCTATTTGTATTTACTATATTACCACAAGTATTGGGACACCTGCATTAACTTTAATGGCACCCCAGTCTTAGTCCGTAGGGTTCAATATTGAGTTGGCCCACCCTTTGCTGTTTATAACAGCTTCATCTCTCCTGGGAAGGCTGTCCACAAGGTTTAGGAGTGTGTCTATGGGAATGTTTGACCATTCTTCCAGAAGTGCATTTGTGAGGTCAGGCAGTGACGTGGATGAGAAGGCCTGGCTTGCAGCCTGTGCTTTAATTCATCCCAAAGGTGTTCTATTGGGCTGAGTTCAGGACCGGTCAAGTCCCCCCCCCCCCCCCCCCCCCCAAACTGTTCCCACAAAGTTAGGCATATGAAATTTGTTCAAAATATCTTGGTACGCTGACACCTTGGGAGATCCCTTCACTGGAACTAGGGGGCCAAGACCAACCCCTGAAAAAAAAAACCCACACCATAATCCCCCCTCCAGCAAATGATTTGGACCAGTGCACGAAGCAAGGTCCATAAAGACATGGATGAGCGAGTTTGGGGTGGAGGAATTTGACTGGCCTGCACAGACTCCTGTCCTAAACCCGATAGCAGATCTTTGGGCAGAATAAGTGGAGACTGCGATCCAGGCCTTCTCATCCAACATCAGTGCCCGACCTCATAAATGCGCTTCTGGAAAAATGGTAAAACCTTCCCATACACACTCCATACTTTGTGGACAGGCTTCCCAGAAGAGTTGAAGCTGTTATAGATGCAAAGGGTGGACCAACTCAATATTGAACCCTACGGAATAAGACTGGAATGTGTAAAGGCAGGTGTCCCAATACATTTGGCAATATCGTGTATGTGTAGATAGCTATGTATGTATTTGATCCCCCTGCTGATTTTGTGCATTTGCCCACAGACAAAGAAATGATCAGTCTAATTTTAATGGTAGGTTTTAAATTAGCAAAGAGGGACAGAATAACAACAAAAAGATCCAGAAAAACGCATTTCAAAAAAAGTCATAAATTGATTTTAATAAGTGTAATAAGTATTTGACCCCTTCGCAAAACATGACTTGGTACTTGGTGGCAAAACCCTTGTTGGAAATCGGAGGTCAGACGTTTCTTGTAGTTGGCCACCAGCTTTGCACACATCTCTGGAGGGATTTTGTCCCTCTCCTCTGTGCTGATCCTCTCCAAGTCATTAAGGTTTCCAAGCTGACGTTTGGTAACTTGAACCTTCAGCTCCCGCCACACATTTTCTCTGGGATTAATGTCTGGAGACCTTAATGTGCTTCTTCTTGAGCCACTCATTTGTTGCCTTGGCCGTAAGTTTTGGGTCATTGTCATGCTGGAATACTCATCCACAATCCATTTTCAATGCCCTGGTTGAGGGAAGGAGGTTCTCAAACAAGATTTGATGGTCTATGGTCCTGTCCATCGTCCCTTTTGATGTGGTGAAGTTGTCCTGTCCCCTTGGCCGAAAAATGCCCCCATAGCAGTGGTGCCCCCCCATCCATGAGCTTGGCCATGCAGGGACGCCGAACCATGGACTCAAGTGGGGGGGGGTTTGTTTTGAAGTGCGTGATTGGGCTAATGGGTTTAAAAAAAGGGTGGTCTCTGGGCGCAGCGCATTGTGCCAGATGGCCACCCAGTTGTGTGATAACGCGCCACACTAATCCTCCTCCTGGCCAACCGGGAAGCGGGTCCCTCACCTGATTGGCTGAAAGGAGGGGCAATCCTATTGGATGCAGGGTGGAAGCATGGAGGATACAGGAGCTGCCCCCTGACCCACAGCATGCTGTTATCACCCACTGCCTGACCCGCCTCCCATCCCACAGCTCACCACTGTTGTCCTGCCACCAAGTTGGTGTAGGTGCCAGGCAGGCAGAGGGAGTGATGGTAAATGCTGCCGGG
Organism: Lithobates pipiens; assembly: GCF_037356315.1. Classification (NCBI taxonomy): domain Eukaryota; kingdom Metazoa; phylum Chordata; class Amphibia; order Anura; family Ranidae; genus Lithobates; species Lithobates pipiens. Next base: position 186,019,765 of record NW_027507789.1, on the reverse strand, counting down.
GGGATTTAGGGTTGTGCTGGTTGTCCTGCCGGGGGTGAGGTCAATGGTGGTTGATTGACGCCCCCCCAAAATAAAGCCCACCAGCTGCCACTGCCACAAATGTTTTCACCTCCATGTTTGATGGTGGGGATGGTGTTCTTGGGATCATAGGCAATCTTCCTCATTCTTCACCACCACCACCACCACCATCATCATCTTTCTTGAGCAGGGGGACCTTGCTCGCACTGCAGGATTTCAGTCCTTTATGGTGTAGTTGTATGAGTAATTGTGTTCTTGGTGACTATGGTCCCAGCTGCCTTGAGATCATTGGCAAGATTCTCCTGTGTAGTTCTGGGCTGATTCCTCACCGTTCTCATGGTCCTTTAAAACTCCCACAAGGTGAGATCTTACATGGAGCCCCAGACTAAGGGAGATTGACAGTGATTTTGGGTTTCTTCCTTTCTACAAATAATCACACCAACTGTTGTTGCCCACAACCCTAAATCCCCCCGGCAGCATTTACCATCACTCACCAAGCTGCTTGGGGATGGTCTTGTAGCCCATTCCAGCCTTGTGTAGGTCTACAATTTTGTCCCCGACATCCTTGGACAGCTCTTTGATCTTGGCCATGGTGGAAGATGTTGGAATCTGCTTCTCTGGTCTTTTATACAGGTAACGATCTGAGATTAGGAGCACTCTTAAAGGGAGTACTCCTAATCTCAGCTTGTTACCTGTAGAGAAGACACCAGAAATCTTGCTGATTGATGGGGGATCAAATACTTATTTCACTCATTAAAATGCAAATCAATTTTTAACTTTTTTGAAATCCGTTTTTCTGGATATTTTTGTTCTGTCTCCTTGCTGTTAAAATAAACCCACCAATAAAATTATAGCCTGATCATTTCTTTGTCAGTGGGCAAACATACAGAAATAGCAGGGGATCAAATACTTTATTTTTTTACCCCTTAGAGCAGGGATATGCAATTAGCTGACCTCCCAGCTGGTGTAGAACTACAACTCCCATGAGGCCTAGCAAGACTCTGACTGCCACAAGCATGACACCCAGAGGCAGAGGCATGACGGGAGGTCCGCTAATTGCATATCACTGCCTTAGAGTGTGTGTGTGTGTGTGTGTGTGTGTGTGTGTACATACACTTCCCTTTTTCTTTTTTTTTTTGTGTTGCCAAAACAATAGTGGTATTCCCTTTTTTTAAAGACTGTGTGTGCAGCACATTTAAGCTGTCATATGGCGTGGACAGTGCAATATTGCGTATTGGTATGCGTGTGGAATAGGACATAGATATTGTGAATGGGAGGGCAGTTGATATGACGTGTCCTGTAGGGAGAATATGACAAACCTATTTGGAAAGGGCACTGTATACACTCTGTGTACTGTAGAAGGGCAGATGTTGCAGTTTCCTATAGGGGGGGATAGGATGGAGATATTTGGAAAGGGCAGATGATGCAGTGCAGTTTCCCGTTTTGGGGGGGGGGGGGGAATTAAGACACAGATATTTTGGAAAGTGCAGATACAGTGCAGTTTCCTGGGGGGGGGGGGGACACAGATATTTTTAAAGGGTAGATGCAGTTTCTTGTTGGGGGGGGGGGGGGAGAATAGCAGATGCTACAGTGCAGTTTCCTGGGGGGGGACATAGATATTTGGAAAGGGCAGATGATGCGGTGCAGTTGCCTGTGGGGGGGGGGGGGGGGGGGATAGGACATAGATATTTGGAAAGGGCAGATGATATGGTGCAGTTTCCAGTAAAGGGAGGGGGGGAATAGGACATAGATATTTGGAAAGGGCAGATGATGCGGTGCAGTTTCCTGTGGGGGGGGGGGGGCGCATAGATATTTGGAAAGGGCAGATGGTGCAGTTTCCTGTAGGGGGGGCTAGGATGGAGATATTTGTAAAGGGCAGATGATGCAATGCAGTTTCCTGTTGGGGGGGGGGGGGGATTGGGACGACACAGATATTTATTTGCAAAGTGCAGATACAGTGTAGTTTCCTGGGGGGGGGGGGGGTATATGCAGTTTCCTGGGGGGGGGGGGGGACACAGATATTTTTAAAGGGTAGATGCAGTTTTTTGTTGGGGGGGGGGGGAGAATAGCAGATGCTACAGTGCAGTTACCTGGGGGGGGGCATAGATATTTGGAAAGGGCAGATGATGCGGTGCAGTTGCCTGTAGGGGGGGGGGGGATAGGACATAGATATTTTGAAAGGGCAGATAATATGGTGCAGTTTCCAGTAAAGCGAGGGGGGGGGGGGAATAGGACATAGATATTTGGAAAGGGCAGATGATGCGGTGCAGTTGCCTGTAGGGGGGGGGGGGATAGAACATAGATATTTTGAAAGGGCAGATAATATGGTGCAGTTTCCAGTAAAGCGAGGGGGGGGGGGGATAGGACATAGATATTTGGAAAGGGCAGATGATGCGGTGCAGTTTCCTGTGGGGGGGGGGGGATAGGATGGAGATATATGGAAAGGGCAGATGATGCGGTGCAGTTTCCTGTTGGGGGGGGGGACACACAGATTTTTAAAGGGTAGATGCAGTTTCTTGGGGGGGGGGGACATAGATATTTGGAAAGGGCAGATGGTGCAGTTTCCTATAGGGGGGATAGGATGCAGATATTTGGAAAGGGCAGATGGTGCAGTTTCCTATGGGGGGGGGGGATAGGATGCAGATATTTGGAAAGGGCAGATGATTCAGTGCACTTTCCTGTAGGGGGGGGGGGATAGGACATGGATATCTGGAAAAGGCAGATGATGCACCCATGTTTCCTATGGGGGGGGGGGGGGGGGAATAGGACATGGACATTTGGAAATGACACTGTATACACTTGCTGTACACTGTGGAAGGGCAGATGATGCGGTGCAGTTTCCTGTTGGGGGTGGGGGGGGGAATTAGGACAACACAGATATTTGCAGAGTGCAGATACAGTGTAGTTTCCTGGGGGGGGGGGGACATAGATATTTGGAAAGGGCAGATGGTGCAGTTTCCTATAGGGGGGGATAGGATGCAGATATTTGGAAAGGGCAGATGATGCAGTTTCCTATGGGGGGGGGGGGGGTAGGATGCAGATATTTGGAAAGGGCAGATGATGCAGTTTCCTATGGGGGGGGGGGGGGATAGGATGCAGATATTTGGAAAGGGCAGATGATTCAGTGCACTTTCCTGTAGGGGGGGGGGGGGGATAGGACATGGATATCTGGAAAAGGCAGATAGTGCACCCCATGTTTCCTATGAGGGGGGGGGGGGGATAGGACATAGACATTTGGAAATGACACTGTATACACTTGCTGTACACTGTGGAAGGGCAGATGATGCAGTGCAGTTTCCTGTAGGGGGCAATATATGTGCTAAAACTATGAAGCAAGTGCTGGGATGTGTTGAGTGTGTAGGGCACAGTGTAGGGGGCTATGGAAGAAGAGGGCAGAGCACACACTGGCAGAGGGCAGTGCAGATAGAAGGGCACTGCTGGAAGCGTGCATTGTCTTCTCTCCCCGGCACACCATGGGATTACAAGCAAGGAGTTGAGATGCTGCTTGTTGGATGTGGTGCTGAGAGAGACGAGAGGAGAAGGCAGCTGCTGTCAGGAGAAGGTGGACGAGGTGTTGGAAGGACTTTGGATCGTGTGATGGTGACAATGCTGTAGAATGGAGAAGGACAGCCCGTGTCTTATCTCTATGAGGAGGTAGCAGAGGGCTGGCTTTCTCCCTTTTTTTATTGATATAAAGCCCTTACACGGTGACTCTTGTCTCACTACAGGGGAGGGGGACGAAGGTGACCCGGGGAGCACCTGCTGGTCAGCGCTGAGATGTTCCGGATGGTCCTCCTGGGTTTGCTCCTTCTGGGGGGCTCTCTAGCCTTGGATAGCAGCTACCTGCCCGGCAATTATGGGTCCACAGAAGCGGACGCAAAGCAATTTGCCGCTGACTTTAACAGCACAGCCGAACAGATCCTGTTCAAGAGTGTGGAAGCCAGCTGGACCTACAACACCAACCTAACAGAACACAACTCCCAGCTCCAGGTAAGCCCGGCCAGAAATAGACCTCAGCTAGCCCGACATTGCTGACCCCTCTAAGCACTGAGCTTCACCTTTTTATTACAGTTCTCTAAAATGTAACCGATGTTAGATCGTATTCTGTGAGCCGATAAATCATGGACATGATAGAATGGTCTCAACCTATAATAGATCAGATGGGTCTGTACTGAGCAAAATAGGCAAAAGCCAGACATTCCACCCAATCCTATAGAAGTGGAGGAAGAGCCACAGGTTTGATACAAAGTACAAGATCTGTAAAGGTAGCTGAAGAAAGCATGGTTACAGTCATACATTGCTTATTGTAAAACAATCCCGACTACAGTTACTAAGCTTATACAGGATTTATATAGGGCCAACAGTTTGCACAGCGCTTTACAATATAGAGGACCATATGGTCACAATACAAAAGGGTTAGGAGGGTCCAGTTCATGAAATCTAACAATCTACAAGGGAGGGGCAAGTGATACAAAATGTAGTAACTGAGTGGGGATGAGTAAAAAATATAATATAAATAAAATATTTAAAAAATGACCCCGCCCCCCCCCCCCAGGTGGATCTGATGCTGCATCTGTCCCTCACCACCTCTACAGTGAGAACTGAGTGATCAAACACTGCTTATCGCTTAGTTCCCACCTCCAGCACTCACTGGAGTTCAGAGCTGTGCAGGGGCGAGAGGGGCTGGCTCAGTCGCCCCGGGAGCTCACTAAGCGGCCTGGCCGGCTGTCTGACCAGGCTTCCGGGCGGATCCCAAATGTAAAGTCAGGATTAATCCAGTGCCTGGACCGGCTGAGTGATGCCTGAAAATGGGTCAGAGGACTGCATTCCTGTGATCCATAGAAGTAGAAACAAAAAAACAAAACAAAAAAAAAAAAAAGAAGCTTTGGCCATACTTCTTTAATGGAGAATGTTAAATTGTAATTCTGGGATAATTGCTCATAAACTGCCCACTTCAGTCCGGTCAGCCAGCACCGCTGCAGGGAGAGGAGGGAGCACTGGCAACAGATGGGCCACTGAAGCCTATGGGCCAGGTCATCGTTCTAAGCTTTAGTAGCCTCTGTCAGAGTGCTCTCTCCTCTCCCCTGCAGCTGCTGCTGGCTGACGGGAGATCACATGACCAGACCAGAGCAGCCTGAAAATAGGGAAGTATATACATCTTTCTTACACATGTTGGTATAGGTTATCCCAGAGTTCTACATTAAAGTTTAGTAGTTAGGTGAAGAGATGAGGCTTTGGGGACCGTCTGAGGCTGAATTCACACCTATGCATTTTTTGTGCTTTTTGCATTTTGCAGATTTGCACTACAGAACGTGTTCCATGGGAAACCATGTTAAATGGACTGTAGTGAAAATCTGTAAAATGCAAAAAGCACTAAAAATGCATAGGTGTGAATCCAGCCTAAAGGTGGACTGAGTAGAAAATGGCCCAACAGATTGAGGGAGTGAATTCCAGAGGATGGGAGAAGCTCAGGAGAAGTTCTGGAGTCCGCCTGCTCAGCAGGGAATCTGTCAGCTGAACCCCCGCCGAGCAGGCAGATGGCTGTTCTGTGTCCGCTCCGCTTATGCAGAGCGGACACACACAGTCTGCTCTTCTTAATGGGCAGTTGAATGTAAACAGACCACCTGTCCATTTACAACCTGCTGTCATCCCTTCCTATCGCCAGACAGATGGGCAACATCTGTTTTTAGCAGATCGGATAAGATGTCGGTGGGTGTCAGACACAAGGACACCCACCACTCTATAGAGGGCAATGGATGGTCTGATCTGGTCCACCTAAAAAAAACAAACAAAAAAAACTGACAGGTGAACCTGATTGGTCGGCTCATGTGAAAGGGGCCATCACTCTTCTAGTTTCAGGTAAAAGGCACAAAATATTGCAGATAGTGGGCAAATCTGACTGTAGGCAAACTAACATCTACATAATGGGAGGTAGAAATTTGAATTTTTGTTGTTCCCAGAAAGGGTTTCCTTCAAAGTGACCCTTCCACCACAGGGTGACATATAATTTATTATATATTTATTAAAGCCAGCTCTGTAAAAGGGCCCATCTATTCATTCTATTTAATGCTTTTCTCTGCTGACTGGCACTCAAACAAAGGACACCAATGCATGGCAGAAGTGCTAACTATTAAGTCACTGTGCTGCCCCTATAGCTATACTTACATTTGCCCTGTGTATTGAAACGCTGCTTCTAGACCACTGCTCCTTCTCTTAAAGAGCAGGACTTGTTTTATATATGGTGACTTTATAAAACAACGTTTGTGTGTCGGTTGGTCTATTAATTGCTATATGATGTCCTAGTCTCATGGTGGACCCAGGTCTTCCAGAACGCAAAGCCTCAGCCATAGTAGGAAATGGGTCGAGGGGTGTAGAGTAGCATATGGATGTGGCCCAGGATTTTTCCGCAAAGTAAGCGTGGCTCTGGTCTGGGCCCCTTGGTGAAGAACTTGAGAATGGAGCTAAAAGTTTGTGTTTTAGACAGGTAGCTGCCACTCTGGGTAGGGAAAATCAATTAAAGGACAACAAATATGACATCTTTTTAAGTATATAGCAGATGACTGTGGGAATCCTATATCTTGCATACTTTTCACCTTACAAAATACCACTAGGAAAAAAGTCTTGTACACTTCAAACAGCAGTAATCCTTGAATTTCAGACATTATCTTGCATAGCTTGAAATACTTGGCTAATAATTCTTGCTGCTTGGGATTAGAACAGCCATACAAAGAGGAAGGCATACTATTCAGATCTACCTGTTCCTGTAATGATCAGCGTGTGCCCGAGCTGCAGTGAACGGACTGCCCTCAGGCACCCCTGATGTTTAATGCTAGAGAAGACTGTTTAGCTTGGCCAATGATTCTTCTTTAGGCAATGGAGAGAGAAGAATAGCCGGTGCTGGCAGATACTGCTGGCATCACCTATTACAGGTAGGAACCATAGTAGGGTCAGACAACTTGTCATGATGGCTCATTGATGGTTCCTTGTTGGCTGACGGTTGTGCACCAGACTCTATGGATACATGTTTGTCATTTGACAGATGATGTCCCTGACTGGGCACAGCAGATCTGACCACCAGAATGCTCTTCTGTATGTTTCCAAAGCCTTTCCTTACTGTCCTCCACAATGCATACTTTTCTGGTAACCACACTTGCACTGATGGTGTTCCAGTAGGGTGGTTTAGCTACCACTGTGGATATAAAAGTTAGTGGGTCTTCAGGACACATATGTGAGCTGACCTCTCATGATTTTGTCTGGGAAATCCATTGCAGTCAATTGGCTGACCAGGGGCCTGCCCATATAGGTTGTAGTGTGCCCTATAATCGGCAATATGACTGTGGTCAAGTGACATTCATCTTATATCTATGGGCACTCTTTATACTACAGTATTTTGTTACATTTGAGTTCACATGTTTAAACCCTATACTGCCTAAATCGGGGGTCAGCGACCATTAGATTGTGGCCAAGTGACAGGTAGATCGCGGTCTGGGCTTGTCTCTCCATCCCAGAGCATCAAACAGAGTGCAATGCAGAGGGGCCACTTGTAAAGTTGGAGCTGTAGTAGAGCGCAAGAGACGCATAAGCTGATGCTTCCCCTGTAGTGCCGGCTTCTGTCCAATGCAGAGGAATACCAACTGCACTCCACCTCTTATCTCGGCTAGCACTGTTGCTCCTTTGTAAAGTGATCCGAATGTGTTTGACAGATGGTGAGGAGGCGATATGTTGCCTCCTCGCCACCTGATTTAAACCCATGATTTCTGCACGTGATTGCGACATGGTAGTACAGCAGTTAGAGGTTTAAATCAGGTGAGAGGAGGAGACACTGTGCCCAGTGATCTTTGACTTCTCTCGCCATGTTTTCGAGGTAGATTTCCACCTCTTTAACCATTTGCCGCCCACCAAATGTCAAATGATGGAGGAATGGTGCGGCTCTCGTTCTGGGATGACTTCATATGACTGCACCCTAGAACGGGCGCTGTGAGTTATTTGTGGCCACGCCATGTTCCTAGGACACGGTGCGACCCCCGATCTCAGTAAAGAGCAGATGATGTGGCTCTTTAACTACCGTATGTGATTGGCTGTGTCTAATCAGTGCCGCCAATCAATGCCCACCAATGTTGTCTATCAGTGCGGCATATTGATGCCGCCTCATCAACAAACATCAGTGATGGAGAAAAAGTACTTATTCGCAAAATTTACTGACACAATTTATTTTATTTTACAAAATACCACCAAAAGAAAGTTCTATTTGTGTGGGAAACAATTATAAAACATTCATTTGGGTACGGTGTTGCATTACCAAGCAAGTGTGACAGCGCTGAAAATTGGCCCGGGCAGGAAAGTGCCCTGTAGGCACGTAGTTAAGGTTGCCTACCCCTGGCCAAAATGTTCAATTGCTAACGAACATTTGTGTGCAGCTAGCTGTTCTACAAACCATTTGCAGTGGTATAAAATTAAATCTGGTACAGTTTTGTATCTTTACAAAGAATCAATTTTTTTTTTATAATTTAAGTAGCACGGAGATCTCGGCACTATGCGGCTTTCTGCTTTGGAGTCGGGAATGAAGTAAATGGAGCTCTGGTTTTCCACTGATAACTCAACAAAGACAGCAAATGTGATTTTCCTCGTTTCAAACTTCTCTACAACACTGTTATATTGGCTTTTAATATATGCTTTGCTATGGACAGCCTTCTATAACCTTGCAAATCGGCACCGTTTTTAATTCTTTGTTATGGCTGACGTGCTCTGCTGGTCGTAGGTACGCAGTTAGTTGCCGAATTTCTTTCCTCTATACTAAGCTGTATTGAGTTCCCCAGGTAGGTTGTGCATTGAGCAATACATCTTTCTTTACCTTCTGTGAAAATACTACATTTTTACTACAACGTGGCACGTAACTCAGCAAATGAAGGATATTTCTTTTGTTGAATAGGTAATATAGTGATCACATATAAAATGGAGTGCTGGCTTATCAGTCATACACAGACCATGTAAGGAAAATCTCTCAGGTTAATTAACCAATGTCGTCATCCTCCAGGATAGTAAGAATAAACCCTGATCTAAGCATCTGTTTCCTGTACTCCGCTTTGGGCCGTGTCGGAGAATTCCCAAAATAACTTGAGAAATACTGGGGGAAATTGAAACATAGCCTGGGGTAAAAGTGCATTTCAGGATAAAAATGAAAGTGAATCATAAAACAAGAACAGCATTTTTCATATACTGAGGATGAATCGAATGTATTTCTTCTCTGCTGTCACATTTTCTATTCCTTTTATAGATGCTACACAGGCTAAATTGTGTTTTATGTCACCCGTTAAGTGCATCAGTGTAGGGAGTGGGATCAAGCTCATCCAGTGTTGCCAACGGTCAGTATTTTTACTGGCAGCCAGTTAAAAAAAATGGGCACTTTTCTCTTGCCAGTAAATGCCAGTGACAGGAAAAGGTTGCCAGAAATATGGCTGTGACGCTCGGAACTACACATGCGCAGTTTCAGCCAGGACCATCTGAGTGCCAGCTACAGTGTGTTTGGGTGGGTCTGGTGGAGGCGGTGCCTGAGCATGTCTTGTGCTGTCATAGTGCATGGGAGCGGAGTAGGTGGGGTCTCGTGTGGGAAGGCAAGCTGGGAGCGGGACTGTCTGTGCTGTTTCCACTGGAGTGGACTGAAGGGACCACCTGGTGTGGAGAGACTCTGCCACTGTGACTCAAGAGGGGAATTTTTGTGTCGGTGTTGTCACCATTTTTGTGTCAGTGTCTCTGTCAGATTCAATGTGTGTGTGTGTGTGTGTGTGTGTGTGTGTGTATTTGTCTGCCCATTCTAATTTTTTGCCCTCCTGAGTCCAGTCCCTGAGCTACTTACTATATTGAAAATTAAAATAATAAATATGTATTTTGCCCTAATATCTACCTTTAAGCACATTGCCACTTGCATATAGTACTGGTATGTAGCCTAAATACTTACATTTTCACTTAAAACTGTAATTTTGTAACTATTGGAAATGCCAGTAAAAACTTTGGCTGTGCCAGTAAATTTTGGGTGTTGTGTCAGTAACTTCTAGTCTGGTAGGTTGGCAACACTGAACCCATCCATCTTTTACAGCACGGGTGCATTACATCTCAGTGATTTGCTTTATTCAGCTCCAGCCTATCTCCACCTAAAACCAGACATTTCAGCATTGGATATGTGCTGGTGAGCTGAATACCCCCTCTGTCATGTAACTCATGGGGACTCTAGTGGTGAGACCTCCCCATTGCAGTTATTCATTGTCCCCTCCCACATTTTTGAAATATTGAGGTTATTGAAGCATCGAAACATCCCAATCATTTTGGCTTTTGTATATAGTAGGCTTGATTTTTATTTAAAGCTGGAGAGTGCAAAAGTTGGTGCAGCTGTGCATGGTAGCCAATCGGCTTCTAACTTCAGCTTGTTCAATTAAGCTTTGACAATAAAACCTGGAAGCTGATTGGTTTTTATGCAGAGCTGCGCCAGATTTTGCAGACTCCAGGTTTAATAAATCAACCCCAATGTCTAAGTCAAGGATGGGCTGCAAATGTATTTGCATCCTCGTCATTGGGCTGCCCTTACATACTGTATATAATTGGTAACTGGAACTATTTATCTACCACCCCCCCCCCCCCCCCACCCTCAGCTAAAATTTGCTGCCCACCACCTTCACACTACTCTCTGCCTGTCTAACCGCCTTCATGCAAAAAACAAAGATACGCTAATACTGCATCATGCACATAGCTCCCAACTGTCCCTGATTTCGAGGGACTGTCCCTGATTTGGAGCAATGTCCCTCTGTCCCTCCATTTTGGTTTCATCTATACAGTTGTATATAGCATGCACTTTTTATCTTTCAAAAAGTGTTTCCCAGTGCTAAAACTTTCATCCAATTTCTAAATTGCTGCATTTGTATATGTTTAAAAGCCAATATAAATGAATAGTGGTGGTTAAAAAAAACAAAAAACAAACAAACCCTTGTGGATTTAATTAACCTTTTTTACTTTGGTTAATTCTCCTTTTTAAGGAGTGTGTCAGGGGTGTGTCCTATGCCTACATACATTTGCTAGTAGGTGTCCCTCATTCCCATCTCCAAAATGTTGGGAGGTATGCCCACAGCCTCGGCCATTGCATGCATAGTCCTGCTCTTGCCATCATCACTGTGTAAGCAGCAATTGGATGGGACCAGGAATTATGCTTCATATGAATGTTAAATCTGGGCTGTAATGGCCATCTCTGGCCACTAGCAAAGACAGCACAGGGTAGCATGGAGTGAAAGTCTGAATCGCAACAGAAATAAGAAAACCGTGCAGTCCGCACTAAGGATGCATCGTAGGTTTTCATCCTGTGTTGCCCCTGTGGCTATGCTAATTGCCTCTACATGGGCTATTGGGTCTTTGATCCTTTTATTTGAAGCATGGTTGGGTTGCTATAAGATGCATACTGGAGGGGCAGTTTAGAGCAGTGGTCATCAACCCTGTCCTCAGGGCCCACTAACAGGCCAGGTTTTATGTATTACCTTGGGGAGATGCAGACTAGAATACTGCAATCACTGAGCAACAAATGATATCGCCTGTGATGTATTTCAGTTATCTTGCAAACCTGGCCTGTTAGTGGGCCCTGAGGAGAAGATTGATGACCACTGGTTTGGGGCAAGCCCTCACATTTATTTACCCTAGGCTGCATACTTGGTACACTGAGCAGAGTATGCATCCACCTGCTAACAGAATAGAAACTACACTTCAGAATGTGCTCAGTGGTGAATTTATAAGTAGGGTGGCACAGTGGTGTAGTGGGTAGCACTTCTGCCTAGCAGTAAAAAGGACCGCTGGTTCAAATCCCAACCATGACACCTACCTGCCTGGAGTTTGCATGTTCTCCCTGTGCCTGCGTGGGTTTCCTCCGGGTACTCCGGTTTACTCCCACACTCCAAAGACATGCAGGTAGGTTAATTGGCTTCTGTCTAAATTGGCCCTAATATATGAATGTGCGTTGGGGACTTAAGATTGTAAGTTCCTTGAGGGTAGAGACCAATGTGAATGTACAATGTGCGGCGCTATATAAGTACTTTGAATAAGTCATTGGGCCTCTACTATGTACATTTGTTTGTGTCAATCATCCTAGTGAAACTTTTATACGTAGTATATTCACTTTTCTAACCTCAATGACCAGATGACAAAAAAATTGAGAGCCCAGCTTGGGCGCACAGAAGCGGTTTAAAGGACAAATTCGCAAAAGGGCTCATAAGTGTCAATGTGCTCAGATGTTTTATACGTTTTGCCTGTATGAGCAGCCATTGTAGGCTAAGGCAGACTCGCCAAAAGTGACAGCTATTAACCGACAAGAATAGTTACCCACTGTACCTCCCATTTTTTTTTTTTTTTTTTTTTTTTGAATATGTCCTTTTTGATAAGCTTGGACTCCTGATATTAAAAAAAAAAAAAAAAAAAAAAATGTTCTTTTAAAGCCCCTTTTTTATATACATCAACTTAACAATATAACCAGACAGGTATAATGAGTGAGATTGATGATTCGTGAAAGGCTGCACATAATTAAGCTTGTACGTTTTCCGTGTACAACAATAAAATGGTCGTGTTAACAGTTGTCATTCAGATGGTTTTTCTTACCCTTGTCAAGAATGAATCCATGTTTAGGCAGCAGTCGTAGTATGGAGCATGATTAGAAGCTGTTATGACTGTTGCTGTACGGCTCTGATCTGCATTCCCAACGTGTCTGTCAAGACAGATGTTAAAACAGATAAAGAAAGCAATTAGGCTTTAAATGCATACAGTATATCCAGCTGTACACGAAGTGGGACAAACAACAAAAATAAACAACCCTGAAAAAATGAACTCAAGCTGATTTCCCTGAGTAGTGAGCTAACGAGCTGTAATCAGCAGAACGCAATGGCGATTTAAATACTAATTGGATGGGAGAGGGAGCGGTGCTGTTGGAGTGGTGATAGGACTGTGATGTAGAGTGACTTTGTCTTTTGGGCCGGATTACAGATGTCCATAGAGGATTAATCGAACTGCTTAACAAACTATAACCACACAGCTCCCGACTGTCCCTGATTTCGAGGGACTGTCCGTGATTTGGAGCAATGTCCCTCTGTCCCTCTTTCCTCATTTGTCCCTCATTTTGGTCTGATCTATATAGTTGTATATAAAATGCACTTTTTATCTTGCAAAAAGTGTTTTCCAGAGCTAAACCTTTTATCCAATTTATAAATTGCTGCATTTGAAAATTTTAATAGCCAATATAAAGGATTAGTATAGGTAAAAAGTCCTTGTGGATTTAATTAACCTCCCCTTTTTTTGGGGGGGGGGGGTTAATTCTCCTTTAAGGGGGTGTGGCAGGGGGCGTGTCCTATGCCTACATACATTTGTTAGTAGGTGTCCCTCATTCCCATCTCAAAATGTTGGGAGGTATGTAACCACTCTCCTGCCTGGGTAAAGTTTAAGAGCCAGGGGAATGGAATAATAAAAGGTGTGGGTGTGTTTTTCGGTGTGTTTTTTTTAAAATTTATTTTTGGTGTTTTTTTTTTTTCCGGTGTTTTATTTATTTATTAATTTTTTTCTAGTGCAGCTTGTCTAAGCAAAGCTTGGATCATGGTAACACCAAACTCCATTTGACAATGGGAACCTAGCGGGGGTTTTGCGTGAAGCCTAGTAAAAAGGGTGATTTTAGGTAGCTTGGTTAGGGTTGCCACTTTTTCTTCAAGCCAAACACTTTAGCAGGGCACAGCAAATTTTTAATATACACTACAGGATTTTAACAGACCTAGGACACCTTTGGGCACTAGTAATGCCTTGGTATAAGAAAGGATGTTCAAGGGTGGTCTGCCGGTATGTACATTTTATAACACGATACACAAAAGCATCATATAGATAAAATCTATTATATATATATATATATATATATATATATATATATATATATATATATATATATATATATATATATATATATATATATATATATATATATATATATATATATATATATTTATATTATTATTATTTTTATATGATGGCCTTGTATCTTGTAATGAAATGTAAATATCGGCAGGCCACCCTTTTCTCCTTTTTCTTCTTGAATTTCATTATTAGAAAGCCAAACATGATTTTACAAATGCAATGTGAAAGGGCACTATATACAATTGTATTAGTGAAAATAGTAAATATTAATTCATTAAAATAAAAAAATTGTAAAAATCATCTCTGGGAAAAAAATTAAATATGAAAGTGGCTGTAGTACCACAAATCGCTTCTGTGCCCTCCAGGCTAAACACCAGCTTTGTGTGAGTGTCAGAAAAAAAACGCAGTACTATTCGCCGCAAGTGTTTTCAAATGTCTGTGCAAATTACTATCTTTGACGTCTTCTCCCATGGCCATAATTCTCCTTCCTGAATCACACTGTGCAGCAGGAAATGAGGGTGCCTTCCTCCTACAAACCTTTTACTACTCTTCCTGTTAAATAAGCTGTAAACCTAGAAGATTAGAAGAATCAATCAGCTCTTATTGTGATTTAGCGCACCAAACATGCAGTTATCTGGAATGTGCTCCATTGACACAATGGTACACCATCTTAAAGTGGGTTCCTTTTCATAACCCCAAACCAAGAATAGTTGCATTAAACCCAATTTGTATGCAGCATTGATTGTTGGCTTAATACACCATAATTTTATTTTTTGTCCTCCTAAATAAAAACTCTGAACTCTAAATTAAACCGTATAAAGGGTTACATATTCTTATTTGGGTAATTACTGGAGCCAATCCACTGTATGGCTCTCTGCAGCAGCTGAAAGCTGGATTCTTTTCCTCTCCCTCCCGTTGGCTTTCAGCTGCTGCAGAGAGCCATACAGGACACACAGGGAATTGGTTCCAGTAATTACCCCTCCATTAAACTGATCACCCTTCCTGTGCACCATACTTTTCCTCCTGCTACCCAGCCCCCCCTGCCCTCCCTCCACCCACCCAACAATATGATCCTTCAAGATGGAGAGTGGGGAAGCGTCCAGTAAATGTCTTATTTACCAACACCTTCCTTTCCTGAATGAACACAATGAGTAATCAGTACTGATCACTGTGTTCATAACTAAAGCATTGGCTGTATGGGGCCCCGTGGTTTCTAACGTCATCCATGGGAAACCGTTCCCTTATCCTTTATATAATCTTACCTAGAAATATATGAAAAGATGTTTGACTGGACACTTTATGCTTCAAGGCAATGCAAACCTACAAAATGTTAGGCTTCACTTTTCATCAGTTTAGAGTCTGTGTAGTTGATCATTTACTCACTCTACCCAAAATAGATTTCAATTTCTGGTAAGTACTAGAGAGTTAAATCTGTGATGAGAGCTCTGGACTTCCCCTGCGTTTCCGAGTTCTCGGTGCTCCCTTACTCACTGCGAAATTTTCAGGCTTCTGGGTTTTCCCAGGTATTGTTTTAATATAAAGTGGAACTACACTCTCTCAATCAACATTTAACTATTTTCAAACCTTATGCTGCTAGCATTAGTAAATAGATGCTGCTTCTTTCTGGTTTATGGCCTAGGCCAAAATGATGTCCTACATCTCAGACCTAGATAAGCATTATTTTATTTTTTTTCACCTGAAAGTGGACTTTTTTGGCAAAGCACTCCCTGCTGCCTGTATGCCTAAGCTAAAAGCAGATTGTTTCTAGGTAGTAAATGCAGCATGAATCATCTGCCCTTACTCAAGATGGCCGCAAATGGAAATGCTAAGGGGTGTTTTCCAAAGTGATTTTTCATCAAAATTAAAAGCATGGAGACATGGATAGCATTTTCAGTTTATGGTGCTCAGATAGTTTTTAGTTATTCTTTAAATAGGCATATTATAATTGTAGCTACTGTAAAAGTAAAACTCAGGTGTTTTAGGGGAAAAATAACTGCTAGTGAACAATATATATTGTAAGGATGTCTTTAGTAAACATGAATGCAGGTTCATGTCTTGGTCTACCTTTTAGAAATGTTAGCCTGACCTATCGGTGGCGGCTGGTGAAGTTTTAGGATAAGCCACACCCCTTATAGAATCCACCCACTCCGTCCCCTGTATTTCACTTGCTTCCACCCACAGTGTCAGGAGTATACAGCCCCAGCATCACAGATAAGTGTATATAGGTCAGCAAGACCATGTCAATTCACTTTGGTATTGCAACAGTTTGCCTTAGTTACCCCACCTGATCAGCTCCAGCCCCTGTTGTCATAAGATGTTCTAATACGCAACAACCTTTTTAACCTTGGAAGTGTCTTCTAAACTATCCCGCCAAGGATGGTTGCATTGAGCATGAGGGGCAAGTGATGTAGGAAGAGGAAGGAGTTGGAAAGCACTTGGTGTCTGTAAGTGACATAGGATAGATGTCCTAGGTGATGTGTGGAACTTCAGAAAGTCCACAAATATACTGGCACATCGGAAGCACGTTTGCCCTGATGGGGTTAGGTGAGGCGGTATGTTTTGGAAATCCCCTGGAGACCTTGCCAAGAGCAGTTAGGGGCATAAAAAGCATGCTTCCGGTGGGTAAATTGGGGAAGGCTAGATGTTTCATATAAAAAGGCCTCTGAAGTATGTGCTATTGTCGTCAAACAAAGCCAGCACTTTACACAATAGTGGTACCCCTAAGAAGCTCTGAACCATTCACATTGGCTACTGCCCCTGAGAAGCTTAGAATCTAAAGTCTTCATCACGTCAAACTCTATGACTAGTTAATATGAATACCAGTTTACCTACTAGCATGGCTTGGGTGTCCTGCTATCCAGTGCAAGAATATTAGACCTAATGTTGGCTGCTCTATTACACACCTCTGTGAAGTGCATCAGGTTTGTTTTTTAATAAATCCTATGGAAGAGCTAATTGGTGAGTATAGTTTTCTTCTATTTGACGTAGAAGATAATTTACTGAGAACAGGCCATGACTATGTGTGTGTTGTCTGAAGTAGTGGAATATGTGTTAATATCCTACAGAATTTGCAATAGTTTGGTTGAATAACCAGGTTAAAGCCTGCAATTATACTGCAGATATCAAAGTATACTTGCAAATGAAGTAAATATATTTCCTGCCTATAGTAAAGTCTTGAAGGATAATAACTTGTGATATTGCCAGAACGCTTACAAGTTTTTACTTGGTTTGTCAGCGTGTTACACTTCATTAATGCTACTTCTTTGTTCTTATGACTCCTTAAAGGTAGAGGCCTCCCTAGAAGAGCAGGCATTCAATGAGGTATGGGGACAAAAAGCCAAGGACCTTTTCAATAAGACCTTTGACACCTTCAATGATACACAGCTCCAAAAAATCATCAAATCTATCTGGACCTTGGGTGCTTCTAATCTGAATGCATCAGATCGTCTAGAGGTGAGTGTTTTGTTTTTATCTCCTCCTTTTGTGAAGGACATCCAAGTAACCTCCCCGTACTAATTTCTGGTTGCATCTTTTACACCCTTGTAAATGAAAATTATTTGTACAGTGATTAAGAGGTTTGAGGGTTTTAAATTTTTTTTTTTTTAATAATATATAATAATGTATATATATATTATTATATATATTATATAATATATTATTATATAATATAATATATTATTATATATTATATATATTATATAATATATATTATAATGTGCCTAAATCAACCATATATAATATTAGCCCAAAGACACTGCATATATAGTATTACTGTTCTATTTATTTATTTTTTTATTTTTTTTATTAACATGGTATCGGAACAAGAAATTCAGGAAGTGGCTATTACTGAACAGAGCGAGGCACAGTCATAAAAAGCTCTGAAGGTCCAAATTGGGTTGGGGTTTGAGTCCTCCTTGTCTGATGGCAAGTGACCAGTGGTGCTCTGCCATGGTTACATTCTGCAAAATGCCTCTACTTTGTTCAAGGAGGCCCAAAAAGATTGTCAAGCAGCTAGTTTTCCAGGAGACGCTGCATTCCTCAACGCAATGCAGGTGTTTTGGCAAACGATTGAGATGTACGAACATTGTGTTGTAGAATGCAATAGGGCAGTGGCGGCCCGCCCATAGGGGGCGCCCGGGCGCCGCCCCCCCTCTCCCTAGGTGTAAAAAAAAAAAAAAAAGTAAAAAAAAAAAAAAAAAAAAAAAAAAAAAAAGTTAAAAAAAGTAAAAAAAAAAAACGGGCCCTTTAAGACATTTAAAAAAAAAAAAAAAAAAAATGTCATTTAACAATTTAACATAGTGTACTGTGGCGCCGGTCACAGTGCACTATGAGAAGCGCCACGTCCATGCAATCACAAGATTGCATTCATGGCGCTTCATTTGCGGGTTAAAAACCCGCCTTGCGGCGCACAGCAGAACGCCGACTAGCTTCCGCCCGTAAAATCACTGTGATTCTACGGGCGGGAGCATTGTCACTCTTAGACAGGCAGTCACTTCCGGCTTTCGGCTGCTTCACGAAACCCGGAAGTGACGTAGGCAGCTCCGTTCCTTAGCCCGAGCGGAGCTGCCAGACAGTGAGAGGTGAGTCACCGCATAAAGGCTTTCTAGCCTCTACTTTGTGGAGAATGTTCGTGCATTTAGCTGAATGAATGCAAAAAGCTTTCACAGCCAGAAAGGTTTCCCCAGGCCAGGTGACTTTTGCCGTGGCCAATCAGAGAATGAGCTCTGAAGGGGGAACTCCACGCCAAATTTCTGAAAAAAAATTTGACGTGGGTTCCCCCTCCGAGAGCATACCAGGCCCTTAGGTCTGGTATGGATTCCAAGGGGAACCCCCTACGCCGAAAAAACGGCGTGGGGTTCCCCCCCAGATCCACACCAGACCCTTATCCGAGCACGCTACCTGGCCGGCCAGGAAAGGGGGTGGGGACGAGCGGGCGCCCCCCCCCCCTCCTGAGCCGTACCAGGCCGCGTGCCCTCAACATGGGGGGGTGCCTTGGGGGAGGGGGGGCGTGCAGCCCCCCCACCCCAAAGCACCTTGTCCCCATGTTGATGAGGACAAGGGCCTCTTCCCGACAACCCTGGCCGTTGGTTGTCGGGGTCTGCGGGCGGGGGGCTTATCGGAATCCGTGAGCCCCCCTTTAATAAGGGGGCCCCCGGATACCGGCCCCCCACCCTATGTGAATGAGTATGGGGTACAATGTACCCCTACCCATTCACCTGTGAAAAAAAGTACAAAAAAAAAACACAACACAGGGTTAAAATATTTTATTGCACAGCTCCGGGGGTCTTCCGTCTTCGGGGGTCTTCTCGCCGGACTCCTCCGCTATCTTCTTGTAGCTCTTTTACTAGCGGAGGAGTCCGGCTTTCTTCCTCGCCGCCGGCCTCTTCTCCCGACTTCGGGGGTCTTGTCCCCCTCTTCGGTTCTTCTGCCGGGCCACCGCGCCTTCTTATAGCTCTTTTACAGGCGGTGGCCCGGTCTTCTGCCGCCGCCGCCGCCGCCCGTTCTTCTTCTTCTTCTTCTTCTTCAACGGGCGGCGGCGGCGGCGGCAGAAGACCGGGCCACCGCCTGTAAAAGAGCTATAAGAAGGCGCGGTGGCCCGGCAGAAGAACCGAAGAGGGGGACAAGACCCCCGAAGTCGGGAGAAGAGGCCGGCGGCGAGGAAGAAAGCCGGACTCCTCCGCTAGTAAAAGAGCTACAAGAAGATAGCGGAGGAGTCCGGCGAGAAGACCCCCGAAGACGGAAGACCCCCGGAGCTGTGCAATAAAATATTTTAACCCTGTGTTGTGTTTTTTTTTTGTACTTTTTTTCACAGGTGAATGGGTAGGGGTACATTGTACCCCATACTCATTCACATAGGGTGGGGGGCCGGTATCCGGGGGCCCCCTTATTAAAGGGGGCTCCCGGATTCCGATAAGCCCCCCGCCCGCAGACCCCGACAACCAACGGCCAGGGTTGTCGGGAAGAGGCCCTTGTCCTCATCAACATGGGGACAAGGTGCTTTGGGGTGGGGGGGCCGCACGCCCCCCCTCCCCCAAGGCACCCCACCATGTTGAGGGCACGCGGCCTGGTACGGCTCAGGAGGGGGGGGGGCGCCCGCTCGTCCCCACCCCCTTTCCTGGCCGGCCGGGTAGCGTGCTCGGATAAGGGTCTGGTGTGGATCTAGGGGGGAACCCCACGCCGTTTTTTTCGGCGTAGGGGGTTCCCTTGGAATCCATACCAGACCTAAGGGCCTGGTATGCTCTCGGAGGGGGAACCAACGTCAATTTTTTTTTCCGATTACATAAGGGGCGTGTTTTATGAGAAGTGGGAGGGGCCAAAATGGTGGGCGGGGTCATGATGGGCGGGGTCTGGCGCCCCCCCATCCAAAAACTTCACCAGCCGCCACTGCAATAGGGCAATACGTACAGTTGTGCTCAAGTTTACATACCCTGGCAGAATTTATGATTTCTTGGCCATTTTTCAGAGAATATGAAAGACAACACACTTTTCTTTCCCTCATGATTAGTGTTTGGCTGAAGCCAGTTATTATCAATCAACTTTTTATTTTTTAAATCATAATCGCAATAGAAACTACCCAATTGACCCTGATCAAAAGTTTATATACCCTGGTGATTTTGGCCTGTTGACATGCACACAAGTTGACACAAAAGTGTTTGAATGGCTATTAAAGGTAACCATCCTCACCTGTGATCTGTTTGCTTATAATTTGTGTGTGTGTGTGTGTGTGTGTGTGTGTGTGTGTGTGTGTGTATATAAAAGGTCAATGAGTGTCTGGGCTCCTAACAGACCCTTGCATCTTTCATCCAGTACTGCACTGATGTTTCTGGATTCAGTCATGGGGAAAGAAAAAGATTTCTCAAAGGATCTGCGGGAAAAGGTAGTTGAAATGTATAAAATGGGAAAGGGATATAAAAAGATATCAAAGGAATGATAATGCCAATCGGTGGTGTTCAAATTCTAATCAAGAAGTGGAAAATTATTTTTGTGGGGGAAATAAATAAAAAGTGGAAAATTAGGGGTTCTGTTGAAACCAAACCACAGTCGGGTAGAACTAAAATTTCAGCCACAACTGCCAGGAAAATTGTTAGGGATGCAAAGAAAAACCCACAAATAACTTCAGGTGAAATACAGGACTAATAATGTGGTGTGGCTGTTGCAAAATGCACAATAAGGAGGCACTTGAAGAAAGATGGGCTGCATGGTCGAATTGCCAGAAGAAAGCCATTACTATGCAAATGTCACAAAGTATCCCCGCTTACAATATGCCAAGCAGCATAGACAAGCCTCAGACCTTCTGGCACAAATTCATTTGATGTGATGAGACCAAAATTTAGCTTTTTTGCCACAACTACGCTACATTTAGAGAGGAGTCAACAAGGCCTATGATGAAAGGTACACCATTCCTACTGTGAAACACGGAGGTGGATCGCTGATGTTTTGGGGATGTGTGAGCTACAAAGGCACAGGAAATGTGGTCAAAATTGATGGCAAAATGACTGCAGTATGTTGTCAAAAAATACTGGAGGAACATTTGCATTCATCAGCCAGGAAGCTGCGCATGGGCCATACTTGGACATTCCAACAAGACAATGATCCAAAACACAAGGCCAAGTCGACCTGTCCATGGCTACAGCAGAATAAAGTGAAGGTTCTGGAGTGGCCATCTCAGTCTTCTGACCTTCAATATCATTGAGCAACTCTGGTGGGATCTCAAATGTGCGGTTCATGCCAGACAGGCACTGGAGGCTTTTTGCCAAGAGGAACAGGCAGCTTTACCATCTGAGTAGTTAAATGGCCTCATCCACAAAAGACTTCAAGCTGTTATTGATGTTAAAGGGGTCAATATACAGTATTAAGAACTAAGGTATGTAAACTTTTGATCAGGGTCATTTGGGTACTTTCTGTTTGCATTATGATTTAAAGAGTACACACAGTTGATGATAAATGGCTTCAGAAAAATGCTAACCATGAGTGAAAAAAGTTGTGTTATTCATATTCTCTGAAAATGGCGAGTTGGGATTGTTTACTGATTTACCAATATAAAGACAAGTTTCTACACTGACCACCAATGTAATGGGGATTTACACTGACTATTAATGTAAGGGGACCTTCACACTGAGCACTAGTGTGAATGAAAGAGAATGAGAAGATTTACACTGACCACCAATGTGACTGAGACATTTAGCCTGTGTTCACATTTTTGTGTCGAACGCATGCAAAATTGCTTTCCCGATACCACAACCATGGTGCCCTTTAGCAGATACACAGCAGTGACATTATTTGTTAATGAAGCCCTCCTGCATCTACTGAGATGAGCGTACTCACGTGCACCAAAATTCACGGTGCTGTGGCACCATGTTATTTTGAAAAGGGTTTCCACTTATAATTTGCTTATCTTTTGTAGAACAGGTTGATGTTAGGCTTAATGACCACAATTGTAGGAAAAACTTTCCAGCATGCCCCTTTTCCTCCCCGGTGGGCAGCATTCAGCAGAATTGATGGTGGATATGACTTTAGGGGGTCATGATGTACATACAACTGCCGTCTCTATTTACATATCAATGCTGCCAGTCCACCGCTATTTACATATAAATGTCACCCTTGCATATCAATGCAGGTTATTTACATGTAAACACAGGGTTTGCAGGGGAGTCATCTGTACATGGCAATAGGGCAGAGCTGGGCAGCATTAGTAACATCTCCCACTGAGATATTGGGACACAGAACTAAAACTTCAAGGGACTTTAAACTAGGATAGTTGGCAAGTTGGTACAATGATGGGGCCCAGGGCAGCTTCCCCTTTTGCCCTGCCTTAAAGACAGCCCTGGCTTTACTGCATATACAGACTGATTTTACTGTTTTACGGTTTAGCAACACTTTAAACAGTGGGTGACCTAGCTGTGCTGCCTAAATCTTTATAGTAGAGAAAACTCGATATGCTATCTGGTAGTCGTGTAGATCTCCTAAATATAATTTTTTTTGCAGTGGGGTATTAGCTAGAATCTAAAAAAAAAAAAAAAATTAAGCAGCTGTCATGATAGTAGAATGCTATTTAACCATAACAAACACAAAAGGTGTCCTATAGACTTTATAAAATGGTACACAGACTTTGTTCTGTTACACACATTATGCAGTCACCTACTTTTAATATACAATGGATTCAATTGCCTAGTAATTCAATAAAAATGCACTTCATTCCTGGAAAAAGAACAGTACATAGCCAATAAGTGGACTCTTCATGACGTAGTGTTCATTGTATGCTTGTGATATAAATAAGTCTTATGGCAGTACATGTTGTAAAGAAAATTATGTGCTCTTCTTTCTTAGTCCACTCACACAGCCCTCCTCC
Source organism: Lithobates pipiens (assembly GCF_037356315.1). Classification (NCBI taxonomy): domain Eukaryota; kingdom Metazoa; phylum Chordata; class Amphibia; order Anura; family Ranidae; genus Lithobates; species Lithobates pipiens. The sequence continues at coordinate 185,996,481 of NW_027507789.1, read as the reverse complement.
CTCTTCTTCCTCTACTCCTGTATCCCTGTTGTGGGGATTGTTGCCTGTACTGACCTTGAACAGGCCGTAAGGAGCTGGCGACGGATGTAGAGAAATGTCAGGGATTGTCTGAGCTCTTCAGATGGAAAGCAATTCAAGCATTTAATGAGTTCAAACACCCGGCAACTGCACACTGGATCATTGAAAGAAAGGAAAAGATTTCAGCCAGCCGGCGCGCAAAAAGGCTGAATACAGTCTGTGCTTGCTTCATACGACCAAATTGTCATAGGGCAATGGGGCTGATTTACTAAAGGAGTAGTGGTTGTTTACCTTGCAAAGTAAACGTTCACTTTACAAAGTATTTACTTAACTTGGTGAATAGGTTGAAACTGTGTTCATTTTGATTACCCACTAATATACGAGGGAAGAAATGAAAGAAAACAAAGTTTTTTACGTACGTGCACATGATTGGATGATTGAATTGAACACTACTTCATCAGTTTTCGCTAAGTTGAAGCTTCGCTCTTCAAAGTGAATACATTCTAATTAATAAAACTTTCTGTGCTGTACCCTGTAGCAGCCGGAGATCATTTCACACTGATCTGCCTTGAACTGAAGTCTGTTGTGAGCAATTGCAATTTATGGCATTATTATTCTTGTTTAGACTGCCACATTATAGCAGGGGAGGCTCCCGCCTGACTGCCACATTATAGCACTATATAGTACTATATTGTGGCAGTTAGAATTTAGAAGTTAGGACTGCCCCGTTCTAGCAGGGCTGGCTCCCAAGGGACTGCCCCGTTCTAGCAGGGCCGGCTCCCAAGGGACTGCCCCGTTCTAGCAGGGCCGGCTCCCAAGGGACTGCCCCGTTCTAGCAGGGCCGGCTCCCAAGGGACTGCCCCGTTCTAGCAGGGCCGGCTCCCAAGGGACTGCCCCGTTCTAGCAGGGCCGGCTCCCAAGGGACTGCCCCGTTCTAGCAGGGCCGGCTCCCAAGGGACTGCCCCGTTCTAGCAGGGCCGGCTCCCAAGGGACTGCCCCGTTCTAGCAGGGCCGGCTCCCAAGGGACTGCCCCGTTCTAGCAGGGCCGGCTCCCAAGGGACTGCCCCGTTCTAGCAGGGCCGGCTCCCAAGGGACTGCCCCGTTCTAGCAGGGCCGGCTCCCAAGGGACTGCCCCGTTCTAGCAGGGCCGGCTCCCAAGGGACTGCCCCGTTCTAGCAGGGCCGGCTCCCAAGGGACTGCCCCGTTCTAGCAGGGCTGGCTCCCAAGGGACTGCCCCGTTCTAGCAGGGCTGGCTCCCAAGGGACTGCCCCGTTCTAGCAGGGCCGGCTCCCAAGGGACTGCCCCGTTCTAGCAGGGCCGGCTCCCAAGGGACTGCCCCGTTCTAGCAGGGCCGGCTCCCAAGGGACTGCCCCGTTCTAGCAGGGCCGGCTCCCAAGGGACTGCCCCGTTCTAGCACTATATAGTACTATAGTCTGGCAGTTAGAATAGGGCTGGCTCCCAAGGGACTGCCCTGTTCTAGTAGGCTTGGCTCCCACCTGATAGAGAAGAAACACATTTTAGTGCCACCTAGAAAGTGAATTCTAAAACCTAGAAAAGAGCAAAACCATTTGACTCATAAAGGACTGACAGTGGTTTGCCTTGAATTCCCTGGAAAAAGTTCCCCCTATCCAAAACTAGGTTCAGACAGCCTGTTGGTGTAGAAATGAGGAAACATATGCTGAATGCATACATTTTCACTTCCCATACATGAATAGGAATTCATGTATAGTCCACATGCTTTGTCCAGGATGTTCTTTGTCTCCATAGATATCTTAAGGTTCAATGGTAAAAGTATTTAAGTTGCCCAGAGCAATCAGATTCAAATAAGAATGATACCTGGTTGCTATGAGGAACAGTTTTTTTTTTTTTTTTTTTCCTCATTGTGTCATGGCGTATTATGTTCTTATAGTCATTCAGCCAGTGTTCACATATTTTGAAAGGCAACAAATTTGAAAAGCTAGAGAATAGTGTATTCTAGTGTAGAAGTATGGCTAGTATCCATTATCTCTTCAGGATGCTTCATATGCAGCTAAAGTTTCATTGTTCCATACCCAGCAGTATTGCAAAATCTCATGAGCAGAAGATGAATTGGTGAAAATGGTAGCCGTTTTTTATTTTTATTTAAGACGTAAAGCAATTAAATTTGTAACCTAGCTCACAAAGTAGGAGTATAATGTTTAAATACTCCTCATCATCCGACTTCCCTTTTTTTTTTTTTTTTTTTTTTTTTTATCATCTTCAGTTAATATGCAACAGAAATGACACCATAAAATTATTCTGCCATATTTTTCTAATGCGAGGTTTTGCTGGCGAGAGATTCGGAGAAAGGTGACACCGAAGCAGATCCTGTAAAAATGGTGTTTGAAACAAGGGGAAACCATAAAAGTGTCAGACATATTGAAGGCTTAAGTCAGAACTCCTTTTTAGCAACAAATGTTTATGGTAGTTTTGCATATTTTACTAGAAGGTAATTTCCCAGATTTTACTTTAAGACCAACTGAGCTTTCTGTTTTGAAATGACCTTTTCAGGTACATCCAAACAGGTGTAAAGGTCTAATGCCTTGCAGACATTGTCAGAAATTCAGATGGAAAAGGTCCGATCGGATTATATTGTCGGAAAATCCGATCGTGTGTGGGCTCTTTTGCACTTTTTCCATCCGAAAATTCAGACGGAAAACATTTTGGGCAGGATCTCAAATTTTCCGACCAAAAAAAAAAAAATCAGATCAGACTTTTTCCAATTTTGTTTGTAGGGAATTCCGATTTGGACAAAGTGCCACGCATGCTCAGATCAAATTACGAGACCATAGCTATTGGATACTAGCTTCAATGACCTAGTCCCATCATAATGAAAAAAACGTCATCACGTTCCGAACGATCAGATTTTCCGACAACTTTGTCCGACTGTGTGTAGGCAGCACCAGTTTAGGACAAAATCCGTAGGAAAAAATCTGACAGGTTTTGTTGTTGGAATGTGTACAGGGCATTACAGTTCATTTTTAGAAAGTTGCCACATACTGAGTAGAAAACCTTGTCATCTGCCAGCATACTGCAGTGAAGGACCCCATCTCTCTCTGCAGAGGTCCAACATGCCCACCTGTGGAGTAATAGCTAGAGCTCTCCAACCAGCAGCAAGTATGAGATTTGCTGATTGGATAGCTGCAGCACTCCTTCAGCAAGGGGCGTGTTGGATCTCTGTAGAGAATCCACCTCTTCCAAAAAGAGAGCTGAAGGTCCTTCAATGAAGAATGCTGGCGGGGACAAGCTACTTTACCTAGAATGCTGCTGTTTTCTAAAGAAAACAAACTATAACTGAAAGCTTAATTGGAATTTAAAGCTTCTGACACTACAGTGGCTATTAACAAAGGTTTAGGAGACCGTGACTCTTTAATGGCAGATCCATATATAACTGTACTAGAGTTAATATCTATGACTCCTTTATGCTAACCATTAACTTCCCCAATCCCATTAATCAACATGGTTTTTTTTATTGCAGAGACAGAAAACACATTAACAAAGTTGGTGTTCTACTTTAAAAGTTATTAAAGGCAGCTCTTAGGCAATGGGAGGGAAGGGTACACTATGACAGTTTTTCTTGCCATATATTTTTGGACAGAAGCACTTATGGAAAATGTTCCTTCCCTTTAAGAATCAATAGGTAAAACTGCACTACAAAAACTTATCTCCTGCAGCTACAGTGCCTATAGAAATTATTCAGCGCTTCACTTTTTCCACATGTTGCGTTGCATCCCTATTCAAAAATAGATTTAATTCATTAATTTCCTCAAAATTCTACAAACACAATGTGAAAGAATTTGTTTTGAAATGTGCCCTGTCTGGCGACCCCCAGCAGTTGTGACTCTCTGAAAGGTGGTGCCTTTCACCAAATGCTTTGTACATGAACTCTGGAATCAAACTCTGCCTTCCCTAAAGAGCAACAGGTCCACCTATTGTCATGCTTTGGGATACTTCAGAGCCTGTGTGGGCGTCCAGGTCAGGAATAAATAGATTACTGATGCAGGGGTCTATCACCTGGACCCCCCACCCCCCTAAAAAGATAATCGGATCCTTACTTGAGTAAAAAAAAAAAAAATCAAGATCTCTGTTTTCTAAACTGTAGTTATGAGATTGCTTTATTATAACCACCCCCCCCCCCCCCCCCCCAAAAAAAAAAACTGTCACAGGTGGCATCAAGGGGAGACGCAATTTCAGTCTTCCAAAGCATGCTGGAAAAACTCTTCCTACCCTAAATAAACACCCTATTCCAGTGATGGCGAACCTTGGCACCCCAGATGTTTTGTAACTACATTTCCCATAATGCTCATGCACTCTGCAGTGTAGGTGAGCATCATGGGAAATGTAATTCCAAAACATCTGGAGTGCCAAGGTTTGCCATCACTGCCCAAATCGAAGGGGACCTTCTAAGCCATTATAATATCTAGATATGGGGGCAGATATTGATGATTTATCTTTAACAGAATAATCCAGAGAGAACTGCACTTGTATGCATTTCATGAACAGAATGTGGCACAAAATAGAGGGTGGGGGATTGACCACCATAATAACTAAAGATTGATTTAACCCTCTGTGCCCATCCAAAACCAGTTTGTTTTATGTGGAGTTGAACTTTCAACCTCCATTCCACTGTACTATGCGAAACACAGGAATCCTCAACCATTACTCGCTTTTCCATTAGACTGTTCATTGCTTTTTATTGCGTTTTATGGAAAAGTAAACCTTTTTTTTTTTTTGCTTGGCTTTTCTAAATGTATTAGTTTCATTGTAACATTTAAAAGCTTTTTCCCACAGTACAATACAATTCTCAGCGACATGGACAGAATCTATTCAACAGCCAAAGTGTGCCCTCCCGGCCAAACCGCAAACTGCTGGTCACTGGAACCAGGTATGAATTGTTTACTTCTCAAAACCACTTAAGCTCCAGAGTCCTCCATGCACTTCACCTATGGACCTATAAATTCTGTAATGACTTTTACTTATAACGCAGACATGTTTTTTATTTTATTTTTTTAATTTTTTTATTATTGGGGGTTGTTTACAGGGCTTTCTGGTGGTATCATCTTGCAAAATTTTAATGTCTAGGTTTTAAAGGCAAAGTGAAAGCGCAGCAGTCGTGGAGCTTCACATGGGTCTAAATCTGCACATAGAAATACAGATTTTACAGCAAATTCTAGCTAGAACCTGGAAAAAACAAATTTTGCAATAAAGGTACCCAATGATGGTACCCAATATGCCATTATAAGAAATGTTCTGCCTTTTTGTTTCCTTTACCCTTTTAACAATTTGCAGTACAAAATTTGTAGTTGGGATAAGCAGCTGACTTCTTCCCCCTTCTTTTTTTTTTTTTTCTTTTTTTTTTTCCGAGCAGAATGAGAATGTTTCATGGGGGGTCACATGCAGAAAAAAAGTTCAAATGTAGGATTTATAGCCTAGTTGTGCTTGGCAGCATTTTTTCACAAAGTGAAGACTGGAACATGAGCAAGATTGTAACACAAGTGATTAAACCTACCATAACATTCCACAAGATCCTTGGTCTTCACAACTTTCTCAGGGTTTGCATTCCACCCATGTGGCTGGCAGAAAGTGTAAACCCAAAAACAAATATGTAATGCATTGCTTATCAATCCTTAGATGTGGCTGCATTTTTTTTCTTTTATCTTCACCTAGTGATCAACACACTTCTGGCTTAGGCAGGCCATAGATTATGCGCTTTTATATTATTTTTTATTTTGTTCATGGTTGCAGGAAAGAAAATCACTGCTGTCTGTGTTGATGGGGGGGAAATCCCTCTCAGTGTTCTCCTAGTGTAAGGGTGGGGGTGCGTGCAGTGCCGTTCCTACTGGGAGAACACAATTGCTAGTGGCTATAGCTACTAGCAGTAACAATGCTAAAAATTTGACATGCTGGTTGTACCCAGGTCGGTCAATGGATCGACTTTGGTACAATCAGCCTCCTCATAAATGGTTTGAATCTTGGCCAGTCCCTGCTGAACAAACTGAGATTCAGCCCTGGTTCACATTGAGGGCGGGTTAGAAATCGTGTGAGTTCAGCTGAACTTGCACAATTTTCAAACCGGCAATGCATTCTGACTTTGGAGGGTGATTTTACAAACATCTGTGCAGGTCCATGTACAGATGTCTATTCAAATTGCACCTGAAGTTGCCAAAAGTAGTACAGGAACTACTATTGGGAACCAGTGGGGCACTGCAAAGTCGGCATCGCACCGGTTAGGACGTTGCCGGCAATAGCTGGTGATTTGACATGTCAGAAGGGCCCGCTGTGGCCAATGGGCTTAATCTGTCTATGGTCAGCTTTAGGGTAGCTCCTCTTTTTAGGGAGGGGCAACGAAGAAGCCTTTTTAGTAGCAATGTCTGGAGAAGGTATCGTTAAACTGACCATAGACTTTTTGTGTTTTTTGTGGGGTTTTTTTTTTTTTTTTCGTTCTAAACTAAATAAAGCTAACCGATTTCCTCCACCTACACATATCAGATGGATGAAGGGAATTCCCAAATGATTTCTCTCAACCCCTCAAACTTCCCCTTTTGCTGCACAGTTTAGTCTGTTAAATGAATTTGAAAAATTATTTGAAAAATAACTGTAGGATCAGCAAGAAAATAGACACTGTTACACAAGGAACAATATAGACTGCTGTGTTAAGATTTGTGACCGACTGCATTATATTATATCATAAAAAAAAAAAAAATTATATATATATATATTATTTTTTTTCTATCCTATCTCCAAAAAAAAAAATTATATAATTTTTTTCTGATAAATGATTTTTACTTGTTTTAGAACTTACTGAGATCATGGCAACTTCACGCAGCTACAAGAAGTTACTGTATGCCTGGGAAGGCTGGCATAACTCTGCTGGAAAACCTCTACGTGAAAAATATGCACAGTTTGTGCAGCTCAGTAACAAGGCTTACAGACTGGATGGTAAGTGACAACTTAGTGTAGTGAGTGTTATTGCAGCCTCTGTAATTTGGTTGCTAGTGGAGACTTTTTATAGGTTTAAAGAAACTATAAACTGTTTTTTAGATGAAATTATTTGTGTACAAGTCCTATTATTTTTCTTCGTGTCTTCTTGAGCACCTGGCTGTGCTCTAACTGAAGTGACCCATTCCCAGGCTATTTCTGTAGTTCTAGAAGTGACCTGACACCTGAAAAGCTGCAGGGGGTGCCTGGTAAGAAATTCTAAAGGTTGGAGCCCTGGTAGAAACTAGAGAATTTGTTTTGCCCGTGTATAAGTTAATAATCACACCACACAGACGGTAGTCTTTCTAGTGGCACGGCAGTAGTACTTGCTATTTTCGTTTGCTGACTCTAAAACTTTTTAATCCCTTCCAACATGACCTTTTCCTAAAATCTGGCGGGGTGTGTGTGTGTGTGTGTGTGTGTGTGTGTGTGTGTGTGTGTGTGTGTGTGTGTGTGTGTGTGTGTGTGTGTGTGTGTGTGTGTATGTGTATATATATATATATATATATATATATATATATATTTATTCCAAACTGATGTATGCCATTGACCTCCCTCTGCCTAAATGAATAAATGCAATAAAGCTGGCCACCGAATCCTTGAATTCAACAAGAATTTGACAACGTTCAAGCCATGGGTGGCTTAATTGGCACCCTCTGGCTCAACAAAATGTGACTGAAAAAGATTCCTGAACAATGACTGCAGCCCAACGGCTATAATCACTGTTTGGGCTTTAAGTAGGCATGGGTGCTGCGGCTGCCTGAATACATTAGCTGGCAGCAGGGATTCCACCATTTGTGGTGTTCATGAAGAAATCTATGGGTGTATGGCTAGTCTTACTGTGGTCATCAGGGTCATCTTTAATATTGATTGGACCCCAGGCAAACATTTTCTTGGGGGTCCCCCCCCCCCAATACAATTTCGCTCTCCACCTGCTCTGAGACATAAACTGACAGCTAGACTTAAAATCAGTTCACTGTATCAGATCAGGCAGCGTTTGCAATTAGTTGCCAGAGGTTACATTGTATCATTACCGCTGACTGGTAGCTAGAGGTTACAGCACACATTACGGCTCACTGATTAGTTGCTAGATGTTACAGCACATGATTTCTGCTTATAGATTGGTTGCTAGAGATTAATGTACAGTAATACTGCTCACTGGTTGCTAGAGGTTACAGCACATCATCTCCTCACTGCAGGGGGCATGCTATACATATGAATGCAACCTTTATTTGCATATCTATGCCACCGGAAGCAAGTATTTGCATATGAATGCCGGTTATTTACATGTAAACACAGGGCCTGCAGGTGAGTCATCTGTACACAACAATAGGGCAGAGCTGGGCAGCATTGGTAGCAGCACTTCACACTGAGATATCAGGACACAGCACAGGACTAAAACTACAAGGGAATTTAAACTGGGATAGTTGGCAAGTATGAGGCAGCTGCTTTGGGCCCAAAAACAATGACTGGGCCCAGGGCTGCTGCTCCTTTTGCCCTGCCTTTAAAGACTGCCCTGGTGGTCCTGTATATCCAAAAGCTTACATAACGGCGCAATGAGCAGTGGCATACACTTGTTTACCACTCTTTAGTGATCCTTTACCCCTGACCTTGCCTAACTTTTTTTTTTTTTTTTTTTTTTTTATGTTCCATTTTATGACTTAACATCCTCACTGTACTCTTGCATTTTGTCCTTGCTACATTCCATTCTCCAACTTAGTAAAAGTTTGTCAGGATTACGTGTTTATCATTTATCTGTGTGTACTTTGGTCCATTCCTATTGCACTAGCAATGATATGATGGTGCGTATGTGCTGTTGTTGGCATTACAGAATGGATGCCTCATACAAAATAACATCCTTGCTGTACTAGTATAAAACTTTTTTTAACAGACAAACACTGGTGCAACGAGAAGGATATAACTATTTCACACCTTAGTCTATGGGTAGTGATAGAAGTTGCTAATTCTGCTAGGTCGTTGGGACTCCTTTTCCAAGCACTCTTAAGGGGGGGGGGGGGGGGGGGGTAATGTATCAGTCTTTGTTTTATATCCCACAGATATATTATAGTGTGTGAGATATATATCATTTTTTTAATTTTTTTTTTGTGTATATATAACATAATTTCAGCACTAACATGCTGTATATTTTGTTGTAAATAGGTTGCTACCACAAGTGCTAGTAAATGGCAGTAAAGATAAGATATTAGGTAGTATAAAGCTATTGGGTAGTATAAAACTAGTAAAAGATAAAGCTATTGGGTAGTATAAAACTAGTACACAGTGCGGCATCTGTCCGTTTTTATAACACATGATCTAGATTCTAGAATGTCAGAATTTCTGGTTGACTGTTTCCCTCTAGTGGAGCTGATGTGCAATGCCCTGCTGTTGTAAAAAAAAAAAAAAGTGATGCTTGGTTTGGAACCCTCAAATGTTGTATGTTGGCTTAAGTAATGTTAGCTCTTTTTTTTCTACAGGATTCGCAGACACAGGAGCATGGTGGCGTTCTTGGTACAACGCAGACACTTTTGAGAATGACCTGGAGCAGCTCTATCAGCACCTGGAGCCCCTATACCTCAATCTCCATGCCTTTGTTCGCCGAAAACTGTATGAGAGATATGGGGAAAAATACGTAAACCTACAAGGCCCAATTCCTGCACATCTCGTAGGTGAGTTTACTGACACAAATGATGACAAATAGATACAAGGGGACCCTATGGGTTTTGTAAGTGTTTCCTAAGGGGTGTGTGTGTGTGTTTTTTGTTAATTTTTTTTGTATTCCATAACCTAGTGCAAAATATATGATGCCTATAGCAACCAGATTGCTGTTTATTGTAATTAGAAAACGTACCTGCATGCGTTATTAGTATGCCCCCCCCCCCTAACTATAGACTGAGGGATTTGTTCTTGGTCCTGCACCTGAGAAGTATAAAGGAGAGGTTTCAAGACACTAGGTGTGGGACAGACATATCAGATCAAGCCTAGGCCTAGAGGGGTGCTGGGCTGCTCCCCCCAAGGTTTTGGTTGTACTCGGGTCTCTGGGATTGCATTCACTGATCCATGATGCAGTCTGTTTGGGACAATTGATGTAAGGGGTACTGAGGATCGTGATTCAAGATTGGGCTCTGATGGGGATCCTGCTGTAAAGGATTTCTGTTGGGGCTCTGAAAAGGACACTTGATATAAGTGGGCACAGGATGAGACTAATCTAATGACAACCTAATTATTACATAGTAGTGTTCCCTGTTTACTCCTGCACCCCTTCCGCTTTGCGCAATCTGAGTGTAGTATGTTAACAGATTTATTGTGGTGAAAAGACAAATTGCAACTCAAATTGTGCCATGAGGAAGTGGAAAACAACAAGATGGCAGAGGGCCCATCTATGCTGTCATCCAGCCTGACACGAATTTTCTAGGCTGTAAATTTTAGGAAGAGTAAGAAGGAAGACTAATTTACTATTATTTCTCAGTACTATTACTGCTGCACTTAGTTTAGCATAATTTTAACTGTCACAATAGGAGTTGCCAGTCTTTTCACCACCATAAATCTGTTGATATACTACTCAGATTGCACACTGCTGTTCTTCTCTGTTTGCCTAGAGATACTCCAGTCTCTTCAGAGATGCTGCATCTGGTACATTGAGATCAGCGGAAGGTTACCCGCTGCTGTGCCACTTTTCTGACTTGCTTCATGCATTTGGCACAATACATTAACATTTGTGACACTTTTTTGGTTCTGCCAGCGACTTGTGCACCAAACTCGGGTAGATCTAAATACAGATACGTAATGGAGACAAAAGGTTGTATAAACCAATAGTAAAATGCTATTTTATGCTGACTTGCCTTGGGCCAGGGGTTGGCACCAGTGCCGGGATAAGGTCATCCAGAGCCCAGGGCAAACACGCCAAACTGCGCCCCCCGCCCCCAATGTGTATGAGCATTATGTGTCACCAAAAATCCCCCCCCCCCAAAAAAAACAACTGAGCACTAATCTTTCACCCCTCCACCCCCCCCCCCAGCATAAATTCCCCCTCCTTCCAGTGCAAATATGTTCCCCTGCTGAAATCCCCCCCCCTCCCAGCACAAATATTACCTCCCCAAATGCCCCCCCCCCAAAAATCACTCCTCCTAGCACATATCTACCCCTAAAATTGCCCCTCCCAATAACCCCACTGCAAATCCCTCCTTCCAGCACAAAGCGCCCCAATTATCCCTCCTAGCACAAATCATCTCCCCCCCACAATCCTGCTGCCCCCCCAAATCCCCCTTTCCAACACAAATCCCCTCCCCCCCATTTTCCTTGTGGTGCCCCCCCCTGCCTCACATGATACCACAGTGCCCAGGGCAGCCTCCCCTCCTGCCCACCCCTTGTCCCGGCCCTGGTTGGCACCCTGCAGAGGCACCAGCCTACATTTTAATCTTGGTTGGCTTTCTTGGGATAACGCGCCTGCTGGCTGGCTGGAGACCCCAACGAAGCTGGAAGCAACCTCATGACATCACTTCAGTTTACAGAAGACTTGAAGGCGCCAGATTTGAAAAATCTAAATAAATAAAAAATGACAGTATTCAAAACGGCCAAACTTGGTATTTTGAGTGCTTTTAAATGCCAAGGAGGGATTTGGGGTCTTGCAGATCTCAGCTCCCTCCATAAAGATTTACTGTCGCTGCCTATTACTGTCAAAAGGGATGTTTATATTCCTTCTGGCAGCAATAAAAGTGATAATTTTTATTTTTATTTTTATTAAAGGGACAGTGTAAAAATAAAAAAAATAAATAAATTTGAATACATTTTTTTTTTCTTTTATTTTTTTTAAAGCGCCCCATCCATAAAGATTTACTGTCGCTGCCTATTACTGTCAAAAGGGATGTTTATCACTTTTATTGCTGCCAGAAGGAATATAAACATCCCTTTTGACAGTAATAGGCAGCGACAGTAAATCTTTATGGATGGGGCGCTTTAAAAAAAATAAAATAAAAAAAATAAAAAATAAAAATGTATTCAAATTAATTTTTTTTATTTTTACACTGTCCCTTTAATAATAAAAAAAAAAAAATATCACTTTTATTGCTGCCAGAAGGAATAATTTTTTTTTTTTTTTTATTAAAGGGACAGTGTAAAAATAAAAAAATAAATTTGAATACATTTTTTTTTTCTTTTTATTTTTTTTATTTTTTTTATTTTTTTTATTTTTTTTAAAGCGCCCCATCCTTCCATGCTCGCACGCAGAAGCAAACAACGCATACATAAATCTTGACTGCAAATGTAAACAGAGTTCAAACCACACATTTGAGGTATCGGCGCAATTGTTAGAGCTATAATTCTAGCACTGGACCTCCGTAACTCTAAACTGGTAACCTGTAGAAATATTTTTAAAGCGTCGCCTATGGAGATTAAGTACTGTAGTTTGTCGCTATTCGACGAGCGCATGCAATTTTAAAGCAGAACGTGGGTGGGAGGCTGTATAATATGCAGGGGGGGCTGTGGAATATAAAAGGGCCAGATTATTATCCTTTATTAGCAGGTGAATGCGGCCCGCCATGCATTCACATTGAATCCGGCCCTTAAGTGGAAAAAGGTTGCTGACCCCTGGCCTAGGCTGCTTTATGTGTTGACTGATTGGTGTCAATTTCTACAGGTAACATGTGGTCACAAACTTGGAATAATATCTATGACATGATGATTCCCTTCCCTGACAAGACCAACGTGGATGTAACCAACACTATGAGGGAAAAGGTAAACAAGCTTAAGTGGTGTGTTAATAAGTTAATAAGGGGATTTCCAGTAAAGCTGATCTTCAAGCAGACTTGGTTAAATGTGTGTGTGGAAAATGTTCCACATGCCACAGGGTTTGTAATTCTGTTGAGCTAGTTTTTGTGGTTCAGACAGCTGTGCCACAATGTCGCCACTATTTCCTGATTTAAGTGTTCTAGATCTATCCTGTCAGCTCTGCGTCATCAGGTAGCTGGACATCTGATTAGCATCATACTGGAAGAGCATCCTTCTTTGTATATATAGTGTATGTGTATATATATGTGTGTGTATGTATGTATGTATGTGTGTATATATGTGTGTGTATATATATATATATATATATATATATATATATATATATATATATATATATGTATGTATGTGTATATATATATATATATATGTGTGTGTGTGTGTGTGTGTGTGTGTGTGTGTGTATATATATATGTATATATATGTATGTGTATATATATATATATATATATATATATATATATATATATATATATATATTAGCGCAAAGTGCATTCCTGAGGCAGAAACCAAAAATGTCTGCCTATAGCAGAGCCCTGACTATCTCAGCTGTGTAGTAGTGGAGATCACAAGCAATAAACTCAGCAGAGGATCAAACCCTGCCTTTATTCCAATATGGAAAATACTGCATGAACATTTGCTGCTGTTTACAGATAGAAATATGTGGTGATTTTTTATTTATTTTTTTCACACTCTATGTAGGGCTGGAACGCCACCCACATGTTTAAGGTCTCAGAAGAATTCTTCACTTCTCTGGGTCTGTTGGAGATGCCACCAGAGTTCTGGGAGAAGTCTATGCTGGAGAAGCCTGCAGATGGTCGGGAAGTGGTGTGTCATGCCTCTGCATGGGACTTCTACAACAGAAAAGACTTCAGGTGAGTCAACACCTATAGGAGTTATTGTATATGTCAAGCACTGCACTATGTTCCCTGCAGAAAGCCAGGATGGCTCTGTTTTTATATTGGGCCATTGTGAGGTAAGATTTTTCAATAAATTATGATTTACTTAAGCGAAGATCTGAATCTCTTTCCAGGAATCCAGTTGGCTACAGGGAGTAGTGCTTTTCTTGAGTCCCTTAATAAAAACTTCTTGCACCGAATCTAACCTGACCACATACAATTGGCAGGCAACAAGAAAGTCTATCCCCCTGGTGTTTGTAGGACCACGTAATCTTAAGCAGTTTACCGTAAAAAAAAAAAAATATATATATATATATATATATATATATATATATATATATATATATATATATATATATATATATATATATATATAAAAATTACATTGTCCAATTTTGCATGTACGCTTTGCTGTAAGCTGGCATCATGTAGTTAAATGGAAGGCTGCAGATCTTAAAGTTATTGATCAGTATGTGATGCTAAATTTGTGATCAGTGGCTCTCCTGTTGCAGCCATTGTAGGTAAATGTTGGTTGGCTAAATATAGTGATTGTGGCAGTATCTGCATTTTCTTCATTTGACTAGTTACTACAGCACAGAACACCTGGGTATATTTTACTTGTATACAGCAGTGATTTGCAATGCTCTCCAAGTACCTATAAGGCCTCATGCACACGGACGTTTTTAAAGCCACTTTTTTGAGCTTTTTTTGCAGCTTAAAAACGGCTGTCCATGTTAGTCTATGGCTTCATGCCCACCTAGGCGTTTTTGAGCTGCAAATGGCATAGGCATTTTTAAGCTGTAAAAAAAACCCAGGACCAGTGCGTTCCGTGGCGTGGAACTAGAGCTGTAAAAACGCGAATCGCGGGAAAACGCGCATAAACGCGCAACATATTTTCTTTGTTTTCTGAGTGCTATAGCCAAGAGATGTGTTTCTTAAAAAACGCTACTTAACGCTAACGCTAAAAAACGTGCAAAAACGCCAATGCAAAACGCGGTAAAAATCACGTTTTTAACAACAATTTTTCCAGGCATCGGAGCTAGCTTTGCAGCCAGTTTTTTAAAACGTCCGTGTGCATGAGCACTAATAGTATGTGTGGGCTTGAATTTTTTTTTTTAGACTCCAGGTGCAACTAAGCATAATGAAGATTTACAACAGAGAACATTTTAACATTCCTAGGCTTGTATTAATCTAAATCGCTGCAACAAACTTTTCTCCTGTCCATAGGATCAAGCAGTGTACCACGGTAACCATGGAGCAACTGTTCACTGTCCACCATGAGATGGGACATGTGGAGTATTACCTGCAATATAAAGACCAGCCAGTCTCGTTCCGCCGAGGAGCTAATCCAGGTTTCCATGAGGCTATAGGAGATGTGCTGTCTCTCTCCGTGTCCACCCCAGGACATCTAAAAACGATTGGCCTGCTTACTGATATCACAGAAGATCCGGGTGAGTTGTTTTATCATAACCTCCTAATGAAATATGATTTCCTTTCCACATTTACAGAGTTTAAGTTTGCTGATGTGGTGTAGCATGGACTGTATCTACAAGAGGTGTGCATGGGAGGTCATTGCTTCCTGTGCCCCTGGGGTCTGGGGTGCTAGCAAAGCTACTGCCATCTTTTTTTTTTTTTTTTTTTTCCTATTTATCCAGGATGTACTTAATCTACATGCTTTTATATAAAAATAAAATGTTCTACAGCTACATGTCCTTTCAGTGATTTTTTTTATTTTTATTTTTTTGTTTTATAAGTTATGTTCGCTTCATTTATATAAAAGATCTTTGACACTGCTGTGTCAAAAAAAAACATCAAAAGTCCATTTTAATGTTAAAAGCCAGCAGCTACAAAAACTGTAGCGGTTGACTTTTTTTAATACTCGCCTGTCCCAGGATCCAGCGATGTGCAAGACGGGGGAGCTGGCCATTCTCTCTATTTTGTGTCCCCAGCGTTGGCATCTCACTTTTTGGCAACCGGCTGTGACGGCTTGCGACTTCACAGCGGGGAGTCCCCTGCTTCTGGGGCACTTCTCATTGCGAATGATCTCGCAGTCTTCTGGGATCTGTGATGTGTACCAGATGACTGCGGGGAGAAGGGAGGTAAGGTCAAAGCCAGGTACCCTCCCCTTCCTTCCTTCCTTCCTTCCTTCCTTCCTTCCTTCCTTCCTTCCTTCCTTCCTTCCTTCCTTCCTTCCTTCCTTCCTTCCTTCCTTCCTTCCTTCCTTCCTTCCTCCCCCTCCATTCCTTCCTCCCCTCCATTCCTTCCTTCCTTCCTTCCTCCCCTTCCTTCCTTCCTTCCTTCCTTCCTTCCTCCCCTCCCTTCCTTTCTCCCCTTCCTCCCCTTCCTCCCCTTCCTCCCCTTCCTCTCCTTCCTCCCCTTCCTCTCCTTCCTCCCCTTCCTCTCCTTCCTCTCCTTCCTCCCCTTCCTCCCCTTCCTCCCCTTCCTCCCCTTCCTCTCCTTCCTCTCCTTCCTCTCCTTCCTCCCCTTCCTCTCCTTCCTCTCCTTCCTTCCTCCCCTCCATTCCTTCCTTCCTCATAAAAAAAGTGTAATTTAAGGAAGAGGGTGGAGAAGGCCTTAAAGCGGAACTTCCCCTTTTGGGTGGAGTTCTTCTTTAATGTGTTTTTGAAAGAAAACTTGATGCAGCAACACATAATGCAATCCTGCAAAGACCAGTCAGCTGCATACATTTCCTCCAGTGTTCCTGCCTGATCTGCCCCTTAAAATGCTATACAAATATAGACACTCCACAAATTTATCAGAAATTGATTGTGTGTGTGTGTGTATAATGTATATACATTTAAAACTAACATGATTTTATGTGTTTTTCTTAGAGAGTGATATTAATTACCTGTTTAAGATGGCTTTGGAGAAGATTGCCTTCTTGCCATTTGGCTACTTGATTGACCAGTGGAGGTGGAATGTTTTTAATGGGCGAACTCCTGCCAGCCGATACAACTATGACTGGTGGAATCTCAGGTAGGGTTTGGGAGGCAACACAAGAAAAGTGGGCACAATCACATGGTCTGTGTTCGGGGTTGGGATCCGTGGCTGTGTCCGTGCAATGTTTGTGTCAAAGTAGATATCAATGGGAGGGCCTGCAAGGGGATGCTGGGAACACCTGTACATCCCTGTGCGGGTAAACATGACCCTCTCGCAGGGTACATATTGATATGCAGTGTGAAAGTTCAAAATTAAAAACATTAATCCCTCTACAGAATATAATTGTCGCAAATTGAGCGTTCACTGTATTTACCCCACTACCTCAATAATAGTCTGACTTTTTTTTCCAATACAACATCATGTTTTTAGATGGGGTGCCTCCCCACTACTTTGTCTGTTTTTTTCACATTTAATAGAGGGCATGAATAATTTGCTAATTAAATTGTGGAACTGCAGTTGTAAATGGATCTTTCTAAAATTGCACCCTTTTTTTTTTTTTTTGTCTGTTTTTTTTTTCTTTTTGTATTCATTCTTGTTTGGAACATATGAATACACGTTTCAGTGTCTACAGTAGAAGATTCCCATTGGATTTTTCGGTTGCTTTTTTTACATTTCCTCATGGCTAAAATTATTATTGTACAGGATTTATATAGTGCCAACTGTTTGCACAGCACTTTTTTAATTGATAGGGAACCAGTATAATTTTAATACAGAAGAATTTGGAGGGCCCCTGCTCATGGAGCTTATAATCTAATGGGGAAGGTGGTACACAAGGTGATGGCTGTGGGGGGTGATCTGATGGGGATGGCTGAACAATTTTTAGGTGGAAAATCTTACAATCTGTACATAATAATTCTAAGAATTACATATTTTTGAGTAACAAATCATTTATTACATTGTTATAATACCAAAATATATATTTTTTTTATGGTAAAATTGCATATGTGATGTTAAACCTATCCTTAAATAGTTTATAGATTTATGCTGTTTTGTCCTCTGTCTAAACAAATACCATAGCTGCATATTGGCTATAAATGTATTCAATAGGCATTTGTTTTAATTAACCACTTCAGCCCCAGAAGGCTTCACCCCCTTAACGACCAGGTCATTTTTTGCGAGGCAGCACTGCGTTACTTTAACTGAAAATTGCACGGTTGTGCGACGCTGTACCCAAATAAAATGTCACGCTAGAGCTTTCTCCTGGTGGTATTTGAGCACCTCCTATGGTTTTTATTTTTTGCACTATAAACAAAAAAGCGACAATTTAAAAAAAAAAAAAAACACATTGAATTAAAAAAAAATAGAATTTCTTCATCTGTTTAGGCCATTATGTATTCTGCTACATATTTTTTGGTAAGTTATTGCGTCTACAAACTATGGGATTTTTTTTTTATGGCTTTTTATTTTTATTTTTTTATTTTTTTGTGTGTGTGTGTACTAGTAATGGCGATTGGTGTTATCCTCTCATAGAGCAAGGGAGGGTTATAGTTTTTCTTGCCATCTGTGTCCCATTGGGGAGATTTGCCTCCATTCCCATATTCAAAATGGGAAGCGAGAGGAAATCCCTGCAAACCCAGTGTGTGGGGATGTCATTGGGATTAATGGTAGCCCTGCACATCTCCTAAACTGCATTGAGATTATTCTGCTGGTGCGGTAAGGTGTGTGTATGTGTGTGTGTTCGCATGCCTCCTCACCGTCTGCACTAATGGGTACCTAGCCTAAGACAATGAAAGCACAATCATCAGCACCCCTTTTGTTTTGCATGCACAAGCATGCACTAAACACTGGGGCAAATGAAGACACTGTTTTTGTCCAAACGTTGAATGGGTTTTTTTTTTTTTTTGAGGGTACTTATTTATTAGCTAAAAACAGCGGATGTCTAAAGCAAAGGCAGAAAGGAATATAATTGTGACAGATTGTGTAGAGTAGAGAAAAATGTTCAGATAAAAAAAAAAGTTGGAAAATCAAGAGTGACAGAGGAGGAAAGAAAAATTTAAATACTAAAAAGATTGAGGAAACCGAGACCAATTGTTAAAATTCAGTAATCATACACCAATCGGCCATAACTTTATTACCACCCACCTAATACAGAGTAGGTCCCCCATTTGCCACCAAAACAGCGTTAAAGTGGTTGTAAACCCTTACATATAGCCAGTGAAGTGACTATCTATCCTTCCGTTTATATACAGAGGTGAAACAAATCCTCCTACGTATGTTTGTTTTTTTTTGTTTTTTTTAACCTGTGCATTTGCAGCCATTTTGTTTTGTACATCTTTGTAAAACTCGGATGAAAAGGACTTTTCACATACTCGCAAAGCAGGGGGCGGAGAGCTGCAGTTACTCTACAAAAACTCTGAGAGCTGATTGAAGAGAGAACACCCCCCCCCCCCCCTGCACACAGGAACAAAGCTATATCTGTCAATCATGGCTTGATCCCTCCCCTGTCACCTTTTTCCACTTGGTGTCATGAAAGCCTGCCATAAGGGACTTATGCTGACAGCAGAGGAAGAAAATAGACAGAAATGACACTTGGTGCTTTAGAGTGAAGTAAAAACTATAGCACAACTAAATGATGTGCTTTGTTCAGATTTCATGTCTGAGGTTTACAACCACATTAACCTGTTGAGGCATGGACTTCACTAGACCTATGATGTTATACTGTGGTATCTGGCACCACACCATCAGTAGCAGATCCTTTAAATCTATCAAATGTGATTCTGCAAAAAATCATTTGATCAGATTGTTACATATTTGGCCACCATAAGACCTGGCAGTGCCAAACCTGCATTTAAAGAACATTTCTATACACACACAAATGCATGTAATGATTTTTCAGTGGTCCGATTTTTTTTTTTTATTTTTTTTTTTCACTGAGCATTTTTCTCTTTAGGTACAGTAAGTTTTGATGCGTTTTAGGCCCCTTTCACGAGATAAGCCCGCTCGGATCCGCTTGTCCGTTTGGATCCGAATGGGCCACCCATTGACTCCTATGGGCAGACGGATGTCAGTGGAGACGTGTCTGCTGACACCTGACACGTCATCCATCTTATCGGATGAGATCTGATGAAAACGGATGCTGCCCGTTTTCGTCCGATCTCCCCATACAAATCAGCGGCGCTCTGAGAGGTTCCTCCCTGCCCAGTGAGCAGAGACGGACCTATCATCTGCCAGCTAATGGCGCAATCTCCCACTGAGCTGGCGGACTCCTCTGAGCAGATCAATCCTATGTGAAAGGGGCCTAAAATAGAATTCTGTGCATCTAGGATCAGATTAGATAATCCAAATGCAGCTAAACGCATGGAAGTGTGGCTAAAAGCAAGAATATCTAGTGATTTGGGAAATGTAAATGTTGTGTATACATTCCAGCACTTTTGGAAAAGCTAAACGCAGGAGTGCAAGTGTAAACCCTTTTGTGTGTTTTATCTTATAATGTTGTTGTGTAATGTTGTTGTGTAGGACGAAGTATCAAGGTATCTGCCCTCCAGTGCCCAGAAATGATGTTGAATTTGATCCTGGTGCAAAATACCACATTCCAGGCAACACCCCATACATCAGGTAACAACATGTTTCAGTGCTGGCACATATCATGCATGAAATAACCTGTACTGCCACCTCTACATTTCCTATGTGAAGATCTGTGCCCACGCTAAGCAAAAGACAGTTTTTTTTAGATTGAAGCAAAATACATCCTTAATATATTGAAGATGCACAGTTTAAGTTTTTACAAAATGTTGTACACATTTCTTTTCTACATTAGTATCTAGACATTACTTTAAACGTGATGCAAATCAAAAGAACATGCTTTCCTGTACCTATTTGTGAATATATCTGAATGACGGCATTGCTGCTAACCTTTGTTTTTGTATTTTAGATACTTTGTAAGTTTTGTACTGCAGTTCCAGTTTCACAAGGCACTATGCAAAGCAGCCAACCACACAGGCCCCCTGCACAGATGTGATATTTACAAATCCAAAGAGGCAGGAGCACTCCTTGGGTGAGTATAGGAGGTTGTCATGAAAACCGTCATGGCTCTACTATAGTTTAGCCTAGAACAGTGATGGTGAACCTTGGCACCACAGATGTTTTGGAACTAAATTTCCCATGATGCTCATCTACACTGCAGTGTAGTGGAGTATCATGGAAAATGTAGTTCCAAAACATCTGGGGTGCCAAGGTTCGCCATCACTGGCCTAGAACTGTTTTTCTATGTTGGGCAGATAACAGTGTGAATATCTTGGCTCACCTGTAGAAAGCAATTGTGTTTTTTTGCATCAAAGTGGATGTAAACCCGTTGATGTCATAATGTAGCATATAAGATTTCCTATCATTTCAGCCCAGACTTGCCACAAAGAGTTAATCCAGCTCTGAGCAATCCTATTTATTTTTTTATTGTTCAGTGAGATGAATCTTGACAGAGAAACTGTCGAATCCTCCCCCTTGCTGTGAGTGACGGGTAATTTACATACCTCGTGCACTAGCCTAAGAGACATGCATTCTTTTTTTAATTCCCACCCCCCACTCCTTTCTTCTGCTGCTCTGCAGGTATTGGCTGTTCCACATCTCAGCATGATTTGGCATGCTGAAGTCGTGGGGATTTTTTTGGGTTTTGACTGGATGTGAGTGATCATAGCAGAAGTTCAGTGTAAGAAATACACAGGAGAAAATGCATGTTAAGGGGACTGTAGAGGTGGGCGGGGAGACTACTGACATCACGACTCCACCCACTGAACCCTGGAAAACAGAACCACCCACAAAATCTGCAGTTTTTCGGGTCTCGGAGCAGACAGAGGGGAGACATTTGACAGATAAGTATACATGCAGGAGGAATGTATATCCTTCTAGATAACCAATATTGCAATAGTTTAGAAAGGATGAGTGGGTTTACATCCACTTTAAAGGTATACTGCAGTTAAACCTGACAATTTGGCATTTAAAATAAGACCTAACCTAGGTGCTTGCTGCCTGCTCATATTTACCTGGGTATTAATGCACCAGCAACTCCTGCTTTAAAAGTCCCTCTGGCAACCAATAACTCTTCTGGTTTTGCTATGCTCCCAAGCCTGCACATATGCAGACCAGAGAATGTTCAGTTCCCAGCTCTCTCCATCAAAAACATTAGGGAAGCTGGAACGTTATTATGAGGCATTCACATATACACACCCCTGATAACGGAAACAACATTTTCACACTTCTGATGCACCTCAACTGCAAGGCTCCTAAATGGAGGGAGGTTGCACAGAAAGGTAAGAATCTCCAGCCCAACAGAGGGGACCATTAAAGTTAACTGCAAGGCATCAGAGATAAAATACATAAAACTTATGAAAAAAAAAACAAAAACTTCTCATATTTAAGTCTGGTGTGTTTTATACAGGAGCTGAAAAACTGCAGCTTAAAGGAGAAAGACTTGATGTTTGAATATAAGGATATGTATTATGCCACGTACACACGACCGGACTTTCCGGTAGACTAGGTCCGACGGTCTTCTTGACGGACTTTCAGCGGAGTTCCGACGGACTTTCCGAAGGAACGGACTTGGCAACACACGAACGGACTAAATCCGTTCGAAAGTCCATTCATTTTGAATGTGATGATGTAAACGGGACTAAACAAGGAAGTTCAATAGCCAGTAGCCAATAGCTTCCCTTGCATCATATTTGGTCTGTCGGACTAGCACACAGACTAACTGTTTTCCCGGTTTTAGTCTGTTTGATACATTTGAAACCTGTTCTATTTCTAGGTTCGTCTGATTTTATTTTTCAAAAAATGATCGGACTGGCCCACACTTGATCGGATTGTCCGACAGACTAATCCTTTCGGACCGAGTCTGCCGGAAAGTCCAGGCGTGTGTATGCGGCATAAGAGTATTGGCAGCAAATAAGAGCTGTGTACAAATACATAAAATAAGCGCACACTACAAGATACATGGATTATGTTAAAGGCTGTTTGAAACCTTAGTATTTTACTGGTTTAAATCCCTGTCTGTCTTGTACATTATTCTGATGCTTCTGATAAGTATGGTATTGCTTATCGCTAATGAGGAATGTGTTGTTGTTTTTTTTTCTCCTCCTCCTAGCAATGCCCTTCGTACAGGTTCTTCCCAGACTTGGCAGGAGGTTCTAAATGACATGACTGGATCAAACAAAATGGACGTTGGGCCTCTGATGGAATACTTTGAGCCAGTCACTAACTGGTTGAAAGAGCAAAATGCTAAAAATAATGAATCTCTGGGTTGGCCAGAATTTTCTTGGAGACCACCCTTGCCTGATGGATATCCTGAGGATATTGGTAAGCTGTTATAGCCAGGGATTTTTTTTTCAGCTGGAATGCAGTTCCGGCACCTCCACTACTGAATGTATGTAATGGCAAGGAGTGCTGGGTTGTGCTACAGTGTGTATATGGCTGCTAGTGGATCTATTGTTGCTGGAGGGGATATATTTCTGCAGAAGGGTTGATTGTTGCTGGGGAGGTCTATTGTTGCTGGGATGGGTCTTATGTTGCTGGGGGGTCAGTTGTCGCTGGGAGGGATCTACTATTGAGGGAGCAGTCTATTATAGCTGGCTGCTAAAGGGTCTATTATTGCTGGGTGGTATTTTGTTGTAGGTGGTCCATTGTTGCGGGGGGAGGGGTCTATTGTTGGTGGGTCTATTGGCTGTGGGGGGTCTATTTTACTGCTTTTCTTGTTATCAATACCAAATTCCATACAATTTACTTAGTACCACAAATGTTACTTGGTTCTCTATTCTCTAAAAGGGGGAAGTGGTGGGAGGTGGGTAGGGGGTGGAACCAAGGACTGGGGCTCAGAGGTAGGGGCAAAGACAATGGGTAACCCCTAAAAGGGGGAGTTCCGGCACCTATTCTAAAAAAAAAAAGCCCTGGTTATAGCCATTTTTCTACTAAAACAACTGTATTGTGTGAATGTACTGATCTGGGGGGCTATGCATCATTTACAAACTTTGATGTGTTATCCTGCAGTAGGCTTAATTAAAAATGGATCACCAAGCATGAAGCCGAATTACACTATGGAGACTTTCTTGGCTACTAAACAAAGCCATTTCTCCATTTTTGTTTTTCTGGTTTAGCTACATAACTTTTGTGTCACCTGCATGAACATAAGAACATAAATCTGCAATGTGATGATGCTGACTAAGTAGGCAGTTGACACAGAAATCTACAACACTGACATAGAAAATTAATTTTGTAGTGGCTTAGCTATGCATTGTCGCTTGGTTATGCAATGTAGCTAAAGCTTTTGAATTATTAAGAGTCTTACAATTCAGCCTGTGTGTGTGTATGAGCTGAGCCCATGACCTCTCCACCAGTCAAGCATATCTGTCACCTCACGCCCAGTGCAGAATGGGGTTCCGCCATGCACTAGCGCAGACCTTATGCATGCACATCGTTAACTCCTGCTCTCCTGAACCAACTCCTAAGCACCTGGGGTCTCCATACGATGGGTTCGGTCCCAGACACTTTTGGGGGAACCGATCATTGGGGAGGAATCTAGAGCACTGATCCCCTCTACCGGAGGACCTGTTGCCTACGCCAGGTATTTACCCTTGTGATAATTTTAATGTTGTATTAAAAACAGATTATGTATAATATCTGTCGTCTTTCTAGAGAGATATCACAGACATGCAGAAAGACCATCAAAATGGCTGATGCATTTTGAGGGGAGATAGTCTTCCTGCGTCTGGGACTTGCTTATGTTATTAGGTCTTCAGGACATTATGGATACAGATATGCTTTACTGTTGATGCTGTTTTGTGAGTATATATCTGTTTTTATTACAACATTAAAATTATCGCTAAAAGATTGCACAAGGCTGTTGCTCCCTCTATTCTTGTTTTTCTAATGCCGCGTACACACGATCAGACTATCCGGCGGACTTAGTCTGGTGGACAAACCGCCGTAAAGTCCGCCGGACTGTCCGAACGAGCGGACCTGCCACACACTGGACTATCTGCCGTACTTTTGAAATGAACGGATTTGCCCACACACGGAGGAAAGTCCATTCATTTTGAGCGCGGCTCCAGGTAGCCGGGACTAGCGAAGGAAGTCAATGTTGCTGCTTTCAGCGGCGAGATTGGCACGTTGCTGGCCCCGACCTAGTATGGACTTAAAGGGGAAGCCCTACACCGAAAAAACAATGTGGGGGTCCCCCCCTAGGTCCATATCAGACCCTTATCCAAGCAGGCTACCTGGCCGGTCGGGAAAGGGGGTGGGGACGAGCGAGCACGGGCCCCCCTTCCCCAAATCACCCCCCCCATGTTGAGGGCACGTGGCCTGGTACGGCTCAGGGGGGGGGGGCGGCACGCTTGCTCGTCCCTACCCCCTTTCCTGACCAGCCCGGTAGCGTGCTCGGATAAGGGTCTGATATGGACCTGGGGAGGACCCCCACGCCGTTTTTTTTTTTTTTTTTTTTTTGGCGTAGGGCCAGCAAGGCTTCCCTCGCTAGTCCCGGCTACCTGGAGCCGCGCTCAAAATGAACGGACTTTTCTCCGTGCGGGAAAAGTCAGTTCATTTCAAAAGTACGGTGGACTAGCACACACGGCCGTATTTTTGGCGCAAAACTATTTTCTAAGTCCGCCGGACTTTTGGGTGAAAAAAAAGTCTGCCGAAGCCCACACATGGGCGGATTGTCTAGCGGACTCGAGTCCGCCGGACTTTTCCACAGGATTGTTTGATCGTGTGTACATGGCATTAGTGTGATCTTTGGGTTCGGTGGACCTTCTTTGCCAGTACATTCCTCTTGAGCACAGGTTCCTCTTTCAATGGTCTACCTCTTTCAATGATTTCAGACAAGGCTTGAAAGGGTTAACAAAATGTTACAAAAAAACTTGAACAGACCAGTATAAACTGCAACACAGTCCTTCTGACAACATGGTGTCCAGGCATACCTGTACAGATGTGAGTTCATAATTGGCAAAGTCCATTCCCGTTGAATACCCTAAGGATGGCAGATGAAGGTTGCTTTGGGCTACATCAGTCATGGTGGATTGGGCCTTCCTGCTTTCCATGCAGTCATGTCCAGAGGCCTCCTTGAGCCTGGCCTTCCCCTTATTTATACAGACGGAGCAGGAAGACTGGACCCTAAAAACCCAATGCAGAGCTTAACCCTTCCCTATCCCGGGCAGTCTTATCTTGCTAGCTTAAAATGACATACCTTTAGTGGCCACCTGTCTAAAGTGTATATAAAAGCCAATTCATATATATTTTAAGTGAAAACTGAAAAATCTCAATGAAACCCACTAGTACACAAATTAAATATATAAACTTAATGCAGATATGCTGTTGCTTTTGGGAAATGAACCAGGGCTAATGTTGTGAAGTGACATTCTTACTCATTTATTAAGTTTAGAGCCCTATATAATTGTGAGGCGAGGTTTAAATTCTAAAATGTTGTATTTTGACTTCTAGACAAAAATGCTAATGAAAGGCAGGCAGAGGATTTCTTAAGTGAGTACAACAGTACAGCAGAACAGGTGTGGAATGATTATACAGAGGCATCATGGACCTATAACACCAACATCACAGAACACAACAACCAAGTCATGGTAAGAAAGGGAAACCAATTCTTGTTTTTATTTTAAATTGGCCAAAAAATGTACGTTCTATTCCCTTGATAAGGTGGATTATCCTTGGCTATGCCAGAAACGGAAACCCTTGCAGATGACCAAGGGGGAAAGTTGGGCTGGGCAAGTGAAAACCTTGTTTAATAACTAATACTTCCACCTGAGTAAAATTTTGGTACTGAGAACTGTATGTCTAGTCCATCTCCTCCAGACAGTTGGTAAATGGTATGTACGTTTAGAGAATGCCCAAAGGAAGATGAGAAATGGCTACAATTACATTTTTACCTTATCTTACTGTGCAAAGGGGCAGTAGCTAACATGGAGACTCGTATAAGATGCATTCTGTTCGGTTCGTACCCCATCCACTATTTCTTTTTGATTAAATTATAACTAAAGGCAAAACTTAGTTTTGGATAGAGCATAATGTGTTAGAACACCTGTCAGGTTTTCCTTGTCTGTGCCCACATTAGGGAAATTCAACATCTGTGTCCTGCAGGGGCGTTGCTAGGTCTACAAAAGATCTGGGGCTAGAGCCCATAGCAATGTAGTAAAGCGAGTCATACGCTTTGGCGGGCGCACACATCTGTATACCATAATATACGTGTGTGTGTATGTATATATGTGTATATATGTGTGTGTATGTATGTGTGTATGTGGATATAGATATAGATATCTCGATGGATAAATATCTCGATGGATAGATAGATAGATATCTCGATGGATGGATAGATAGATATCTCGATGGATAGATAGATAGATATCTATCCATCGAGATATCTATCTATCTATCGAGATATCTATCTATCTATCACATACATACATGCATACCTCCCCCAGCGACACCACTGGTGTCCTGTTTACTGTTCTCACCAAAAGTGAAATAAAATCCCTATTTTTGGGTTGTCTCCAGAAGAAGAATAGAGGGGGAATGTTGCAATGTGGGGGGACAACCAGGGTTTCCTTCATTTTGGAGGGATTTCCTTTCACTTCCTGTTTTGGGTATGTGTCAGAATATAAAGGAAAATCCTCCTAATGTGGAATACAAAAGGCAGTAAAAAAAACACAGGAGTTATAACTTTCCCTTTTAGTCTAGTCTATCTTTAACTGCCTTCATCCTACTTAAACTGTCCAACGTATCCAAATGAGCAAACAAAACTATTCCTTCTTGCTTGCTGGATTGGAGGTATGGCAATCGGAGTAGGAGAACAATTGGCTGCACCCCCAAACAAATTGCCGCAGATTGCATTAAAAATGGTAAGTTGCTGGACAGTACCTTGAGATAGGTCAAAGTTATGAAAGCCAGAAAATGTACTTTGGCTGCTGGAGTACAATAGAACAGTTCCATTTTGAAGGATAATTCTGCAGTGTGATTACTATGCTGGCACAATTTTATATATACATTTTATATTAATATTTTTATATAAATAAATACATTTTATATTATAAAAAAAAAATCTCTGAAGCACATCTTATGTGGCCAGATAGAAAAGGTCACCAGGTCCACAGTGGACAAAGTTTGCTTCCATGATTCTACGGGTGTAACAAGTACATTGCTAGTTTGTAATTAACATTATGTTGTCACTACCTCCTACAGTAAGATATATGCTACATTATGGGTGTTTAGCACATTTTCATTTAAAAAAATGAATACAAAAAATTAAGAGATCTTTATGGCCTGCATCTGACTGTGATTTCTGGTTCCTAAATGGCTAGGACCTAGGCACCAGGCTGCCTTTAGCAATGTACATATATTTATTTTCTTCAAGGTACTAAAGAAATCAAAGGGGAAAATCACTCCTTCCTTTTCTTTTTCTTTTTTTTTTGGGGGGGGGGGGGGTGCTCTCGCTCCAATAGGTTGTGTGTAGATTTGACCCTGGTAACTTAAGTCAGTTTGGTAGTAAGTAAGTCTTTGCAGTAAGCAATGTAGTAGATGGTCGCTGTTTGATGTACCTCATTATGCTTTACAGCTGGAAAAGAACCTAGCTATGTCCAGCCACACTCTTCGTTATGGACAACGGGCCAGAGACTTTGACTACAGCGATTTCCAGGATATAGAGATCCAGCGACTGTTGAAGAAGCTCAGTGATATTGATAAAGCAGCTTTGTCAGAGGCAGAGCAGAAAGAGGTAATTGTGCATAGGAAAAAACAATATGGCCTTCCCATTTGTGTCAACCAGCGTGATTACTGGACAAAGCATTGAGCATTTTTTTTTTTTTTCACTAGGAATTGATAAGATCACTTAATGGTTGTAAAGGCAGAAGGCTTTTTATCCTAATGCATTAACATAAAAAGCCTTCTGTGTGCAGCAGCCCCCCTAACGCCTACCTAAGGTCCCTCTCTGTCCAGCAATGTCTCAGCCATCTGAGATTTCCCCATCTGATTGGCTGAGACACAGTGGCAGCACCGTTGGCTGTCAAAGTCAGCTAGCCAATCAGTTTAGAGAGGGGGCGGGGACAGGTCAGGGCTCTGTGTCTGAATGGACACCGGGAGCTGTGACTCGGCTCAGGTGCCCCCATAGCAAGCTGCTTGTTGTGGGGGCACTAAACAGGAGGGAGGGGCCAGGATCACAGAAGAGACAAGAGAAGAGGAGGATGTGGGCTGCTCTGTGCAAATCCACTGCATAGAGCAGGTAAGTATAACCTGTTTTATTTTTATAGGGAAAAAAAAAACAAGACTTTACTTTTAAAGTGATTGTAAAGGATCACCTTGTAAAACAACCCATTCAATTTAAAATGGTAATGAAAAGCAAAGTATTTGTGTATAGATCTAAAAGAAAAATGATAAATACTTTTTTTTAGCCTTACATTTCCTCTGTTCTCAGCGGTGTAAGAGCTGGGGTAGGAGAAGCAGCAGTACACTGATCTTCTCAGTGAATGGCTGTGCAATGGAGACGTGTCAGGACAAGTCTGATCATTGGAGGAGAGTTGGCAGAGTTCCTGGCATAGCTAGATAACTGACCATGGTGTGTTCTCCTGCTTAGTGTGGGCAGTTTTTAATAGGAAAGCCGAGGGACTGGCAGAAACACCAGAGATTTCATACAAAGGAAGCAATACATAGAGGACAGGATACTTTTTCATACAAGTACATGATGCAGGAGGCACATATCAGGAATATGAAGTGTTGGGGTAACAAACTCTTTAAGGAAACACCTATATGCTATAATATTTTATTTTTTTTGTACTTTAGTACAATCAAATTGTTTCTGACATGGAAACCATCTACAGCAAGGCCACAGTATGCAATGGGACTAAGTGTATACCTCTGGATCCAGGTAAGACTGCTTGTGTTTTCAGATAGAACACTCTTTAACAGAACCCCTCATGTGATGTTCATTTATGTTAAGGAGTATAAATGGCTGCAGCTGTACATTTTTCAAAGCAGAAACTTAAATTGCACTGTTCAAATGAGGTGTTGGCTAGAATGCAGTTTTTTTTTTGTTTGTTTTTTTGTTTTTATGTTTTTTATTATTTTTTTGGGAGTTTTTTTTTTTTTGTGATTTGATCTACCAATAAAGAGTCTGTTTATAAAGAGAATGTATCGGCAAATATTCTCTGGAGAATCTACCAGCTTTGCGTGGTGTTTTTTTTTTTTTTTAAATGGCAATAATGGTGCACAAAATGATTGGGGAAAGTCATTCTCTGCTTTCTAATTGGACCCCTGAGTGTCAGTATAATGTTCAGAATGCTTGTGGGTGCTATTCAGGAACCTCAGGGAGGGAGGACCTTTTATGGATGGCCTTGTGTCAGGTTATCTTCACCAATGAAACCCCGGACCATTTTGTTGGACAAAGACCAGAGCACTTTTTGCTATTCGGCACTGCGTCGTTTTAACTGACAATTGCGCAACGTGGCTCTCAAACAAAATTTACGTTTATTTTTTTATTTTTTTCCCCCCACAAATAGCTTTCTTTTGGTGGTATTTGATCACCTCTGCATTTTTATTTTTTGCGCTATAAACAAAAAATAGCGCCAATCTGAAGAAAAAAACGCATTATTTTTTGCTATAATAAATGTCCTCCAAAAATATATAAAAAAATAAATTTTGTTTTCCTCAGTTTAGGCAGTTACGTATTCTTCTACATATTTTTGGTAGAAAAAATAAGCTTTTGTTTTGCGCAAAAGTAATAGCGTCTACAAAATAGGGAATCATTTTATGGCATTTTTAGTAATAAATATATATATATATAATTTTTTTTTTACTAGTAAAGGCGGCGCTCAGCAATTTTTATCGTGACTGCGACACGCTGGATAATTTTGGCACGATTTTGGGACCATTCACATTTGTACAGCGATCAGTGCGATTAAAATTGCATTGATTACTGTCTAAATGTGACTGGCAGTGAAGGGGTTAACACTAGGTGGTGCTGGAGGGGTTAAGTGTATCCTAGGGATGTGTTCGAACTGTAGGGGGGGATGAGCTAGCTGTGACACATCACTGATCTCTGCTCCCGATCATAGGGAGCTATTATCCGTGACACTGTCACTAGACAGAACGGGGAGCTTGTTTACATTAGCATCTCCCCATTCTTCCTTTCCGTGAGACGATCGCGGGCATAGAGTCCGCGGTACCATCAGCACGACTCGCGGAGCTCCCGGCCAGCTCGCACAATGGCATGGCGGCAAATTTAAAGGGACGTACTAGTACGCCCATTTGCCCAGCCGTGGCATTCTGCTGCCGTGCACCGGTCGGGAACCGGTTAAAGAACAGCAAACACAAAATGATCTGACAGTTTAGACCAGGGATCTCAAACTGGTGGCCCTCCAGCTGTTGCAAGACTACAAGTCCCATCATGCCTCTGCCTGTGGGAGTCGTGCTTGCAACTGTCAGCCTTGCAATGCCTCATGGGACTTGTAGTTTTGCAACAGCTGCAGGGCCGTCAGTTTGAGACCCCTGGTTTAGACCGATCCTTCTCCTTTGTACCCCATTGGCTAACCTCTGTGTCACTCATTTTAGCCCATTGACTGATTTCTGTGTCGCATATTTTTCCCCATTGCTGCTGAAGTATTATATAATTGTAGGCAGCAGAGTTGGCAAGAAACAATAATATGACAGGTTTGGAAAGAAACAGAATATTTTCAGCTACACAGCACCTTGATCTATCATGGGGATATTTTTTTTTTATTTTTTTTCCATCCATTGTTCTAGCTAGTACCTGCCATCAATAAATTGTTACATGCCTTCCTAGGTACACGAAGAAGGAACTAGTGTTTTGTCACATTGTATTTCACATACAATAATTCTGACACTCATGTGCAAACATTAATTTTTACAATTTGATTTTACAACTTAAATATTTTAACATACAATTCAATTATTTTTTTCTGTCTGTTTCAAGATATAACTGCACTCCTTGCCCAGTCACGTGACTATGACGAACTGTTATGGGCATGGAAAGGTTGGCGAGATTCTTCTGGCAAAAAAATGCGCAGCCATTACAAGAGATATGTAGAGCTGGGTAACAAGGCAGCAACTCTCAATGGTAAGACGGATTCCCATCTTTGAATTTCTATTCTACTGTCATGCTTAGTTTCTCTGACAGGTAAATTGCTTATCCTCTTGCCATTCCTCCTTGGTTTGCCATTGTGGAACCACGCTGTTTCCTGCTGCTGGACTGCCAACCTTGGGAATCTTGTTTTTGCCCATTTTAACATCTCAATATGGGACCTTTGGATCAAGCTGGTTTGACTTAAAGGATATTCCAACCCACATCGCCCATATTTTCTATGCCATCCAAGGCAATTTATATCTGGCAGTGTCTGGACGTGGACACCTGGTATTTACTTTGGGTAGGCCTTAAGGGGCCATGATATGGCACCCATGATTTTTGGAGGAATGCTTCTGCTAAATGTACACATTTTCTAAGTGGTACTCTTCCCTGAAGAAGATTTATAACAGAAATTTTGAAACGCGTTGGATATCCCCTTCTGCAGGATTCCTTGTCGCCAACCATGGTTCAAGGGAACAGCAACTAGATGGGGCTTACCAATGTGCAATGTTTAAAAATTTAATTCATACAATGTACAATGCTGATAGTACTATTCTTACAAAGTTTTGTATTATTATGAGACCTTTTTAATAGAATTTTTTTTTTGCTACAATAAATACAATTTTCTGTAAAGTGAAGTTTTCTATATAAATTTAATTGCCCATAAAATCCCACTTCTTGAGGTTTATTCCATGTATTCCTCTACATATTTCCCTTTTTAGTTCTTACTTTATGCTTCATTACATCATTTTGAAATGTAATTTCGTAACATTTTGCAGCAGGGAAAACCCAACTGCTTATTTGCATACATACGCATCAATATTATGCTTGGTTCCTTATCTCTTCTACCAGGTCATGCAGACAATGGTGCATACTGGAGGTCATGGTATGAGACGCCAACTTTGGAAAGTGATGTTGAGAGGCTTTATCATGAACTGCAGCCTCTTTATCTTAACCTGCATGCTTTTGTACGCCGAGCCCTCTACAAGAAATATGGAGACAAGAAAATCAACCTTAAAGGACCCATCCCTGCCCATCTACTTGGTGAGATCCCTGTTGATTTTAATTGTATTTCTGTATTTGTTTAATAATTTATTATACAGCATTTATATAGTGCCAACAGTTTTCGCTGCACTTTACAACATGGGGGCAGACAGTATAATTACAATACAATTCCATACAAGAGGAATCGGAGTGCCCTGCTTGTTTAGAGCTTACAATCTAGGACTGTGAGGGAGATTTACTAAAACTGGAGAGTGCAAAATCTGGTGCAGCTCTGCATAGAAACCAACCAGCTTCCAGTTTTTTTTGTCAAAACTTAATTGAACAAGCTGAAGTTAGCAGCTGATTGGCTTTCATGATCTGGAGGCTGAGTTTATTTACAATCCTATGGAGGTCCGAAGGGAGGCTTGGCTGTCAGCGCAGGACGCTTTCTGTCTCACTTCCGCTACGGCAGAACAGAAACAATTTTTTAGCAAACTAGCATTCTATGAGGAGGGAGAGCATACCGGTCACCTTTTTATTAAAAACTGACCACTCGCAGCAGACATCCCCATCCATTGGAGCTCTACGGACTTCCACTGGTGTAGTCACGAACTTACCTGATGAAATGTCAGTGCTTGTGTCCTACTACTCCTACTCCTGTTTTATACCCAACTCTGCAAACTTACACGGAAGATTCTTTACACACATCTTAGGGAAGTGGAACTACCGACTTTGGCGAATAGTGCAAGGCATCAACTAGATGCCCCTTTGACTTTGGAGGAGCTTCAAGTGGCAACCGGGATGTTCCCTAACTTTAAAGCACCAGGGAAGGAGGGTGTTCCTGCAGAGGTTTATAAGCAACATAACGAGACCCTATTGTCTAAATTGTTAGGTGTTCAACGAAGCCAAAAAAAATAGGTGCCTCCCACCCTAAAGCCCGGTAAGGACCCCCTGGACCCTGGCTCCTATAGACCGATATCCTCATATATGACCTCTTACAAGGGGTTTATCTCATGCATCTACACCATGTTATTTATTAAGTCCCTTCCTGACAGCACCGCAGCGTGATATCCAGATGGGAAAGATGTCAGAGCGTTTGAAGAAGACCAATGGGAGGATGCTCTTGTGGCGGTTCCCCTGTGTTCGTTGAATGTGGCCCAAAGGTTATCCCAATTGTATGTGCTTTTACATGTCCACGATACACAGGCAAAACTGGTGAGATTGGGGGGTGTGTGGTGATCCATCTTGCACTAGATGCATGAGGGATCATGGCGACTGGATCCATACAGTATGTTGTGGAGGTGCCCCAAACTGCACTTATATTGGAAGGAGGTGATGGGAATTATTAATTGTGTATTTTAGATTCACCTTATAGAACGCCCTAAACTATGCCTGTTGTGAATTATAGATGAAGTCCTGATGGAGGAGACATTTAGCCTAGCTATAGCTAGGGCAGTTTTCCAGGCCAGGAATTGCATTTTGAGGCATCGACAGAGCCCCCCCCCCCCCCGCGGTGAAGGGGTGGTTGACGCAAATTGCCGACACTATAAGGCTGGAAAAATGTATCTACTAACACAGGAGTAGTACAACAAAATTCTAAAAAATGTGGGCATCATGGGTAGCTGTTCCTGGTTTAGCCCCTGTAGACCTGATTATGGACTACTTACTCATGTAACTTGGCTGGGGTGGCGAAAGGACTGGACCCTCCAGCCAGGGGCCTTGTTTGTTTCAGCTACTCTGACCAAATGTATTCCATTGTTGCAACTGAATTGTATGTGGTTGAAATGTGTTTATGTGCCGAGGGTGCTGTATACTAAATGCAAGGTGTTTCAGCATAATGTTTATTGATATGGAATTCTGTATTGTTTTTCTGTTTTATTTATTTCTCAATAAAGTTCCTTTTTGATTTTGCACACTCCAGTTTTAGTAAATCAACCCGTGTATGAGCTTTACAAGCAATTAAGTTAGGCCTCTAAATAGTAGAGATCGCATTCTTCCCTTACTACCCTTCAACACACTGTAGCACCAGATTAAGGTGCTAAACAATCCACATTTAGTTACATTTGTGGGTTGTGTGACAAAGGCACCTGGAGGAAACCATGCAAATATGGGAAGGACAGAGTGTATCCTTAGAGGGACACAAACCAAACAAGCAGAGCTGCAAAATGAGTTCCAACTAAGAAGCCATCAGGCTGCCCTAGGGGTTTGCCCTTTATGTGACACATACTGAGATCTGCCGCTCATTCCTGACACATGCTCTATGAAAGTGTAAATATAATTTCATAAGCTGTATTTTTTGCCACAAATATGCTGCTGGCATTCAGTAAAAAAAAATAAAAAAAACCTCCTAGATTACTCATTACTGATCGCAGGCCCAGCTATTAAAACATAAATGCATTAAAACCATAGACTGCAATGTGGCATGAGAAAACATTTCTGTTCTAGTTTTCTTCAGTTTTCGTATAATAGGTGAGGGTGATGTTAAGTCCTATACATATAAAGGGACTTTACCCCCTGTAACATGGTTGATCCTTGAGATGAGGAACACCTAAACCAATCATTTGTCTGTCTCTTACAACCTATTCAACCTAGCTGGCATGATGGAAACCAAACAAGGTTTCCTCAAAGGTCTTGAGTAGGTGCCCAACTTCATTAAATGAACAACTTCAACAGACAATTTTCATTTATTTGCTATAGGGTTTGCATTGCTGATCTAATTATTTTTACAAATGGTAGATGTGCACACAACTAATGTTTTTCTCTTTCTC